>NC_141599.1:44687687-44877687 GCF_047967505.1 Dipteris shenzhenensis
GAATGTTACATCCCTAACTTACCTAGGTTAGCTAGTGACTCATCTATAGCTCAAGAGAAATCCTAGTGGGTAGAGTCACTGGGTCAAGAAGGATATTTCTATCTAGATTAATATATTTGGATGGTGTTTTACAACTTACAAGGGAATAGAGCCTATAAAAAAAATTGCGGCTATGAATTGTGGCTACGTATTAGCTTAGGAGGCTCAGCCTTGGAACATTGAGATCAAGACCTAAATAGTGGATTTAGGGGGCTCAATCTTGAAATATCAATGAAGAACTGGATAGTGGATCTAACTAGAGACATGGTAGTTTGTGGCAAGCTAGGTTAATGCATCCTCAGTGGATGGGCTTTTGTGGTCATATGTCTATTGATCAAGAGTCATGCCATGTGTCCTTCCCTATGACCTCCAGTTCTTAGGCATAAGCCACAACCTCTATGGTTAGGTAACGACTTCCCAAGTTGTGGTACTAAGAGGCTCATTTAACTTGTGGTTAGGGGAGTATAATCTTCAAAGCAGGATTAAAATGGGAGTCATCTCATTTTATGAACAAAATCCCAGGGGTGCACATTTAGATGGGTGATAGGACCGTCTGTAGGTATTATTCTATTTAATCAATTCCTTATGAAGCCCTTCTTGAGTACTGTCTATAGGGTATGAAGCCTTATGAACAAAATGCACCACATGCGCATGCGTGCGCACACACACACACACTTACACAAAAACTTTTTAAATTAATTTCTTCTTTAATTAATAACTTTAGTCTATTGGTACATTTCCTTTTAAACTAAGTTAATGCATTATTTATTAGTGCTTTCCTTTGTGAAATCATTCTATTTTTATACTGTAGAATCTGGAGGGATGTTCTTGTTCCTAGGTAAAGCGATAACAAGCCAGGGGAAACAGGAATTACCTGTCTACCCAAATTAAGCTATACTATTCTAGCATATGGTTTATTTAGATAGTGGTAGGTAAGTGGACCCTGACCTTGGAGCTGAGACTACCTAACATATTTGAAACTTATCTACTCACCCACAAGTGTTGACTATTCAAAGGGCACTCTCTATATAAGAGGCCTATCATGTATTGTTGAGTACAATATAGAGAAATGCTTATTCACTCAAGATTCTATTTATGAGTCCAAGCTAATCTATCTTGGAACCTAATTGACTTGAGGTACATGTCATGAGCACTCTCTTCATCATGTTTGCACTTAGGTTGCATCCTCCTTAGATTAGTGTTTCATTAGGATGTTGTCTCATGACTAGGAGAGCTCGATCCCCCAATTTGACATGGTATTAGAGCTTAGGTCTAGCTCTCCTTGATTAGTTGTAGGAACACCTTAGGTACTCATGGTTTTTCTTGACTAAATCTTGAAATTCCATTCAGAGATTTTCATGTGAGAGCTTCCAAAGTTAGGGAGAAATAATCATCTCCTTGCTTGAGCTTCAAAGAGGCAAGTACCCAAGGGCAACTTCATCAGGGCTCCATCTAGCCTACAGCTTTGACAAACATGAGATGCCCCTCAAAACGATCTACTCCATGCACACAAAGCTCTTCTCCAACCATGGATCTTCAAGCCACTCAGCAACCTCATAGCCATAGACTCGGCTAACTCCAAATCAAGCTTCTAAGCTACCTACTGCTCCAAAATTAAAATTCACAAATGTAACCATGCTATTGGTTTCTTAGAAGACTTTCGCATCTAGCACATAGCAGCGTACACACTTCACTAAACTCCTATGAGTAGCCGTCAACAACCCGCAATCCTACTGCTATCTTAATGACCAAAGCTTTCAAGGCCAACTGGATCCCGACTCCCTAGAACAAACTACAACAGCATACCAAGCCAGATGTCATTCCATGGTGAGGCTTAACAAAGGAGATCACTGTCTCCAAGGCGGCTCTACTAGTGACTGATGTACACAAAATCTACGGCCCAAACGTTCGTCAATGCTCTAGCTCCATCAAACGACAAACTCCAGGCTCAATGTTCTCTAAGTGCCTAAACCTTGGTTGATCAAGTATGACTGGTTAAGTTAAACTCACCAGTCAAGCTGGGTTAGGTTCAATTGCATCGTTTAGCATGACCATAGTTAAGTTTGTTTAACCTCGGGTTAACTACAATTGGTTAAGAGATTGCCATGTGGCATAGTGCCACCTAAGCACAGGGGCCCCTGCCAAGCATAGTTTGTAAGCAGCATATGAACTCCTGTGCCACATCATCAAGGCCCCCCCCTCTTCTTCACAAAAACTTCGACAAGACGTAACTTGCAATCCAGGAGGAATTCGCAACACTCCAAAAAGAAAAAGTGATTGTCTTTTCGAGCTCTATGTGCCTATCAGATTAGAATCATTGTACGCAAGTAGACAATGCCAATATTGACAGAAATAAATTGGTAAGACCTTTGTAACAAATGGGAAAGCGACCCATGAATGCAAAAAGCATGCCGGAAGCACAAGTGTATGAGATGACCATAGCACAAAGCATGGTATCTACACAGAAAGCATTGAGGCACATGGAAGAAGAAAACATCATGCATCAAACTACATCAAGCAAAGAAGCGAACACCATCGACATTAAGCATTGAGAAGCAAAAACCTTGCCACCTTTAGCCCACACATTTGTAAATCAAACCTGACCACTTGAGAGTAGCTATGAAATCACCCAAGGGAGGTATTGACATGTCAAAGCCACACTTGACCACCTTAAGTAGCAATGTATGCACTAAGGGGAGGTGATGGAATGTGTACTCACATCTGACCACCTTGTAGTAGCCAAAGGATCATGGCACCAAGGGGAGGTGTTGAGAGTTGTGGTGCCATGAGCACATAGATTAAAGGCTAAGGTATGGTATAGGAAAGAATTAAAGTAGCCACCCTAGGATGTGGACTACATGATGTGGAGATGTGGATCAAGGATATCCATAAGGAGAGATGTGGATCAGAGGATCCCACAAGTATTGACTATTCAAAGGGCACTCTCTATATAAGAGGCCTATCATGTATTGTTGAGTACAATATAGAGAAATGCACATTCACTCAAGATTCTGTTTATGAGTCCAAGCTAATCTATCTTGGAACCTAATTGACTTGAGGTACATGTCATGAGCACTCTCTTCATCATGTTTGCACTTAGGTTGCATCCTCCTTAGATTAGTGTTTCATTAGGATTTTGTCTCATGACTAGGAGAGCTCGATCCCCCGATTTGACAGATATCCCCCTAGCTAGTTGCTCTATGGCAGATTATGTCGTACAAAGGGCTAAATAAATAGCCATTTCGGTGGTTTATAATGCCATATTATATCACAATCTATGAAATGAAGGAAAGGGAAAGGGCTTTTGGCTTCCATATACTAATAAAAGCCTCCCTCTTGCACCTACGCAATCCAAATCTTAGTACAAATGATATCTATCCTAGATGCTAGAAACTGTCTGCAAGGCCGATGGGGTCTACTACTCTATGGCCTATAGCACCTACCCATGCATATGTACTAGGCAATAGTAGTCGCTATTAGCTCCCATCTATGAATGCGTTCAGGTGCCCACACCATCTCTATGAAGTATGGAGTATGGATGAAGGTCAAATCTTGTCCTATCAATTTGAATGATGAACTCTTTTGAATATCCTTACACCCACAAGAAGGTCCTCTATCTATAAATCAAGCCAATGCTCTTGAATCCAAGTGAAGAAGATCGTCAAAGCTCTCCTCCTAACCTCCTATGCCTATAGGAAATCCCACATTTGAGACTCCTTTGGGAAATCACATCATGAGTGTGTAATTGGGAAATGGCAAAATGCAAGCTAGCTGCCGATTGTAAGGCCTTTGTGTACCAATAGCAAAAGAAAGTGGAAGATCTTCCTTGGCTTGTTATTATCCTAGAGCCTATGCTAAAAGTCCTCAAGAAACCTCTAAGAGGGTACTTGTCTGTGCCAATGCTTTGTTGTGGTTGACATGTCATCAATCCTCTGCATCCAAATCCTCTTGCCCAAGGGCATCCTAAATGAAAAGGCCTCTCCAAATCCATTCTCTCAGGATCCCACCCAAGCGAGTAGCCCTCATCCTAGAAAATATCCTTCTAATATTGGGTTCCCAAGAGCCTCCCAACTCTACTCAGACCTCAGGAAGTCTATGAATGAGTAACTCTGTCCATAGCTCATTGCGAAGCAACATGCCTTGTACAATGAACTTCACAAGCAACACTCTATTTGGACACTCACACACACACACACACACACCAAAATTTCAAGTGATAACATAGTCATACTCCTCTCCCTCAACCTCTCTTCTCCCCCCCCCCCCTCCACTTATTGTTGTAAACAATTTAAAAGAATTATTCTTTTATGTTACCTCCATGAAATCTCCCCTTTACACTCTCTTTTCAACCACCCCACACAACAAGCACACTAATCCTCCCATACCTCCTCTAATCCCTTGTCAACCCATGCACTCATTTGCTCCTTACTCCAATTGTGATTTAATTTTCTTTTAATTATCTAACAATCCATATGGTTGTCTATATTCCTAGGTAAAGTTATAACAAGAGGGAAAACATGCATTACCTATCTACTGAAACATAACTATGATGTTCTTACACCTAGTTTGTTTGGATGGTGGAAAGTAAGTGGACCTTGACCTTAGAAGCTGGACTACTTGAGGATTTGACATCTTTTTTCAATATTGTGTTCGTCAAAATCAATATTATTACAAATTCTAATTTTTGGTGGAACTCTAATTGTCACATTTTTCAACTTAGATGTCTTAAACATTTTTTTCTTAGATGTTCCGCATTTTTTACTTTTTATCCAATTAATGGAATTAATTGTATGGCTCAATTATTGATAGGACTTTTTAATCTAAACAACCACACTAATTTTGCAACTAGCTTCGGTCGGGCTAGTGCCATACATTTTGTTCACATCCATTGGATAATTCTTTAGCATGGATAATCTTGGTCTTTTTTGTGATCCACTTTATTTTTACTAACTCTTATACTTATTTTGCAGAAGTGGTTTGCACATTTACTATTAGCAAAAAAAATCCATTTTGACACTTATCATATAGATCCACTTTTATTCAATCAGTAGGCGGGGAGTAAGTTCCACATGGTGGGCTTACTCCCGACCATGTGGTCTTACCCTCTAGCTTGGGGGTGGGCCACACACGTGCACGCACACACACACACACACATGATAACTTTTATTAGTAAATGTATCCACGCACACAGACACTTATTTCTTCACACACACACACACATGTATACTTCCCCAACTATGAACTATTCTTTTATGTACCCCTCGTGAAATCTCTCCTTTACACTCTTGTTAACCACCTTACACACCAAGCACACTAACCCTCCTATACCTCCTCTAATCCCTTCTGAACCGATGCACTCATTCACTCCTTACTCCACTTGTGACTTAAACTTCACTTGTGACTAAAACTTTTTTTAATTATGTAAGAATTGATATGGTTATCTATATTCCTAGGTAAAGAGATAACAAGCCAAGGAAAACAAGCATTACCTATCTACCTAAACGTAACTATGATGATTTTACACCTAGTTTGTTTGGAAGGTGGTAGGTAAGTGAACCCTGACCTCAGAACCTAGACTACCTGAGGATTCAACATCTTTTTTCAATATTGTATAGTTTGTAAAACTCAATATTATTACAAATCATTAATTTTGATGGAAATTGTTACAAACTCTAGTTATTACATTTTTCAACTTAGACGTCTCAAATATTTTTCCCTTGTACATGTATTTTTACTTTTTATCCAATTGATGGAATTAATTGTATGGCTCAATTATTGATGGGACTTGTTAATTTACACACACACAAATTTCATGTGATAACGTAGTCATCCTTCTCTCCCTCACCCTCCCCCCCCTCTTAGTGTTTTAAACAATTTAAAAGAATGTAAAGAGCTTCCACATTGAGCTTTCTAATGTGACATAAACAAAGATAGTATGTCTAGCTATAAGCATAGGGTTTCAACTCCTTACTCTTGTGTGAAGTTTGGCATAAGCCAAATAATTTGGTTGTAGCCTCTTCCTCCATAAGTGTGATCTACAAGTGGATGTCAGTAACTTTCCGAGGAGAAATGCCAGCTTCTTATGCAACATATGTAAGCGTGGATAGGACTTGATGTAGCTTCTCCATTTGCAAACAAAAACATGCATGACATTTATCAACTTTTCCTCTTTCAAAATTTGGAAGGGAAATAAAAGTTACGATTTGGAAAATGCAATGATGTTAGGGCTTTCTGCCAACTAAGAGTTCATTTGGGTAGTCTATTTCAAAATTTTTTACATTTACTTTGTTTAAGGGAAAAATTGTCACTCGAGGAGTAACTCTCACCACACCATATATTTTCAAGGGGTAGCATTAAAAATTGCACCCCACTTTCACTTTCATGTGTCTTTGAAGGATTTGCACACTAAATGTCTAAATCTTCTCCAAATGTGGATAAATAAACCTGTTCCATATACTTTATTTTGAGAAGACCTTTTTTGCCCTGAAGAGTCTAAGGGATGGACACATTAATTTTTTTGATAAAGAGGTCCATCCCACTTCTTTCAGTGCATTTCGTCAATTTGACAAGTTTTAGTTTTGGTTTAGTGGTTGTTTAAGGGTTTCTAATGTGCTCCTAATGTGTTGTTAGGGTCATGGAGATCCTAAATGCTTTTGCCTTTTGCTGGGTATTTCTCAACTGTAGATGGAGGCTCTTGTATGACACCACTCTTGCCAAAATAGCCACATCTCCACTTTTATTAGCACTGGCTCTCCTAGAAACAATGCTTTAGGATTAAGTTGAGTGGGAGTTTTGTGATTATTCTTAGTTTTTTAGGAATTTCTAAAATTCTTAACCTCTACTTTTAGATGGTTGTTGGCTTTTTAGCTTTAAGCTTGTGTGTGATTTTTACCTCCCTCCAACATGGCTATAAATCAAGTCAGGAACTCCACTCTTCATGAGCTCTCCCTAGAATGATTGTCGTGGCTTCCTCTAGCTACAAGTCTTCAAGTCACTTCAAGCTTTCTAGTCGCTCATCCAAGTCTTGCATGTTCGTTTGTGGGCAAGGTGCTAAAGCCGATTTGCCTATTAAATGTTGAAGCCGTTACCTGGAAAAAATGGCTATCCTGAAAGCCATTTTCTAGAAAATCAGGTTCACCTACTAAAAGAAATTTGTTTTCATGTTGAAAGGGCTTTATGCCAGCCTGATGAGCTTTATGCCTACCTAACGAGCTTTATGCCTACTGGTGAAGAGATTGTCATCTATTGGATTTGTTTATAAAAATAAAGCCAAAAAACCTCCAGAAAGTTCGACATGCATAGAAAGCTGGACGGATTCTTTTGCACCATTCTTTTGCAAGGCTTGCCATACCTGGTAGGATTTTCATTCTTCCTCTATGCCTCCTTCCATGCAAGCGAGGGGTTCAAGACTTGTATTTCAGCAGTCAATGCTTGGTCACGTGTTGCTACTTCACTGTGGCCTTTCACTCTAATTAAAGGCACTACATCCTCAGCATGAAAATTCCCTTTGCCACTAAGTTTGTCCACTAGAGGTGGATAGAGACCCGAGGTCTTAACTAAATTGGTATTCCTCATTTTTGGGAAGGAGCCGCCAAGAGACAATCCCAACCTTAAATCAAGCCAGTCGTCTTCCTCGACCTCGGGTGTCAACGTTCTCCCACCATCATTCCTCTCTTCATGTTGTCTAGTTGGAAAGAGGCTTTTGGTGTCTAAAAAACTTATGGAATCTGTCAAGGTGGAGGCAAAATCGAAAGAGGCAATGGTTTCACTGAGCATGTCAAACATTGTTGAAAAAATGCTTGGCTCCGGCTCACATTCAAGGCAGTAGATTCTAGGCTACCTGAGGGCTGAGGCCGACTGTGATGAGGACCAAGAAGATGCATGGCAGGAAATGCATTTCTATGGAGATGGCTGAGAAGGGTGGTAGCTGCTAGAGGGATGTGCATGTAGGGAGGAGGAGAAGGGAAGGAATATGAGCAAGGGGGAGCACGTAAGCAGAGGGAGCAAATGGGTTTACATAACAAGGCAATGGGCAACAGGGATGGAGGAGGAGCAGGGGAAAGGGAGGGTGAGGAAGGGAAGAGGAAAGGAGAGATTTGACCTTTCCTCAAAATCAGAGACTTGATTCTGAGGCAACAGACACAAACTATACAGATTCGGGGTACTTGGAAATCAAACGCGAGGTCCTAGGATTGAAAGAAATGAGTGCTCGAGCTTTCCTGAAAAGGCACCCTAATATATTTGTGATCTAGCAAAACACCAGTGACGACCAGCTTTGGTGCAGGTTAACAAAGGAGGCACCAAGTGTGATTTAGCTAGAACTACGGATCTGTAGCTAGCCTTGAAAAGTTTTCATTTCCATCTTTGTTTTCATATCTCTGTATAAATTATACATTTCTTTAAGTAGTTCCTCACTGGGGCCGTTCATCCTGCATGTTAACAATCTAGCAAAAACCATTTAAGGAATTGAAATCCATGCTTTGCAAGTAGACATGGCACTTTGGAAGAGCTCATGGAATTGTATCACTTGGTCTCAGCATGATATATGAGGTTCAGGGGAGATTTGATAGTAAATTATATTTGAGAAGTGACTTTACATTCCTTAATTTTGGTTTTATATTCAATCAAAACACTGGATCTTTCCTTGATTCAGTCAACATCATCTTCCCGACACATCTTTTGCAACAACAAATCTCATGAAGAGTTTGATGTGGATTTATTTACATGGAATGTTGTTCTGCAGATGGGGCTTTGAAATGTTGAAGGTAACTATAAATCCTTGCTTGCTCTGATCTACCAATTGCCAGTAAAAGATCTTCTTGTAATTGCCAAAACAGTTCTTCTCCTAGAAAAGCTATTTTGCAAAAGTATATACTGCTAAAAAGTTCTTCCGTCACAAAAGGCTTTTTGCCTACCTAACGAGCTTTATGCCTATCAAACAGGCTTTATGCTTGCCTAACGGGATTTATGCTTGCCAATGAAAACATTGTTATCTACTAGATAGGAAAAAAAAAGAGAAAAAAGTAGTTTAAAAAAAAAAAAAGAATTGTTCTACCAAACAAATTGTTTTGCCAAAAAAATTATTTTACGAAAAAAGCTATTTCGCAAAACCATTTAGTGCCAAAAAGGCTACTCTGCCAAAAACTGTCTAGTCAAAAAATTTATTATGCCAGTTATCTTGCAAAGTTACATATCGATAATAAAATGACATTCATCTCATCCAACCGGTCCTAAATTGCAACAAGTCCTATCTTTCAATCATGGTTCTTGCCATTCCAGGTCTTAGCTTTTATTTATTCTCATTCTTTGCAGTTTTTTCGTCATTCTTTTGACTAAGAAGCTTCTTCTTCTATCTTCATCCAAATCATGGGTTTTTTACCTTCTATTTGTAATGTATTTTTTCATGCTTGCAAAATGTCAAAAACCTACATGACTTGTGCATGCAAGACATTGCTTTCTCAAATTGCAATACGAATATAACTACTGGTATTTAGGTAATATGCTAGTGCCACCTATTCGCAAGACTTTAAATTTTCGATATTTTGCTTCAATATGATTTCTTACACATTCCTCTCTTGTGATGTATGTTCTCGATGGGAGGTAAAGATTTGGAATCAACAATAGAGATAGCTGAGTTGGGTACAAGGTCGAAGGATTATAATTCATGTGATTGTAGTCCATGACACAATATTACTTAGGTTGTGACCAAGGATAGGCTATGAGCTCATGTGAGCAATCTTATTCGTGTATTCATTGGGCTTCAATTTGCAAAAGGTGCAAACCTTTAAGCGTGACCAAGGCAATAGTTAAACACTACCCTTGATCTTTACAAGGAGGACTGAATCCTAATGGACCCTGTGTCATATCTCATGTTCATATTTTTTTGCTTTTTTTTTTCCTTTAAACAATAATATCCAAGTTTCATTTTAAGGTATTATCTATGTACTCCATGACAAAAGAAAGAACTATGAAGTATAGGAGTGAGCCATGAATGGAATAAAAAAGACATACCAAGGATTTTCAAATTTAGAGAGCTATTGCTGTTAACAATAAGCAAGGGTTAAGTAGAAGCTACCCACTTTGAAGTAGCCTCAATGCATTTTTTCCACTGCGTCTTAATTGATAGAGCATCATAGCCGAAGCCAATGCTTTTGTGCATACATGCACTCCTTTTTAATGTTTCATCCACCACACACACACACCCTTTAGTCTCTTTTCTCTCCTCTCTTTCACTCATCTAGCTAGGCAATAATCCTATGAAAGCTCCAAAGGAAACAACATGAAGAGATAGAAGATGAAAGCCAAGCATATTGTTCCATTAGAGGGTGCTATCTTAAATAGGCAAGTACAAGCATATTGTTCCATTAGAGGGTGCTTTCTTAAATAGGCAAGTACAAGATCAACATTATCTTTTCCCAAGACACATGTCATCACTCCATTGATGCAATCTACTCTACCAATCAAATAATTTCTCTCCATACCACTCTTCTCACATCACTCTAATACTCTATGGCACCACATTTCTCGACAACTCCTATTTTTATCAAGCTACTTTACACTTACACTTACAATGACATTCCAAAAGGAAGGGATCCCCACTTGTTTAAAAACCTTTTTATTGAATGAGCAATGATGAGGGGTTACATTTTTTTAACCCTCATCTTTAATTACCAAGTTTCCTTTCCGTGTTATTGCATATAATTGTGCCTCTTGGACACAAATGGACCTGGATTTCGTCGGCAACAAGGCCAAAGAGGAAGAAGTTTAGGCTGAGATCTTGTTATTGCATATAATTGTGCCTCTTGGATTGCATATAATTGTGCCTCTTGGACACAAGTGAACCTAGATTTCGTGGGCAACAAGGCCAAAACGTAAGGAGTTTAGGCTGAGATCTGGGACAACAACCATGTCCAAGAAGATGGTACTCATAAAACTGTCAAAGGGACTAGCTCTTTCGATGAGCATTTATCATCACGTCAGGTGCACTCTTTACACCAGTAAAAGAGTGCACTCAATGTGCAGCACAGACGACTCAAATTTGAAGTTCACTCAGACGGATCCAGACCACAAGTTTCTGGCGCAGGCACAAGTACTATTTGGAGAACCCTCTCTAGATCATGACTGCGCAGTTCCGCCGCGCTCTTTGGAATCTGCAATGCGGAAGAAAATTTTCCAAGAAAACCGCTAAGACTGGGAAAACGACTAACGCATTCAGGATGTTGAAATTTTGCTAAAGACGGAGAACTAGGAAGATAGGAATTCCTATCACCAATCACTCTAGGCAGAAAGAAAGAATTTCAGATATAAGATTACCTTGGCATGTATGGAATGAAAATCAGATTTGGGGCTTCTCGAAAGGGTCACATTAATCACTTCGACGCTCTGGTCGTCCAGGATTTGCAAAATACCTGACCAAACGCCTTTCTTCTTTGGCGTATTTATCGTGATGAACGCTTCCCTACCAAAGAAACGGACGGAACCCTCCCTCGGAAGTGGAGAGTCCGCAAAGGCTTCGGACAGTAGATCTGAGCCTTCCCCTGGCTCCATTGACGACGTATCTTCAGGAGGTCGAAAGGCTTCCACATTTGATTGTTCAACTTCCGTCGATATAAAAGACTTCTGTAACTCCAGAGATGCCATAACTTCAGCCTTCTTTACGCCGAGCTCTTCCAACTTTACGCGAAGTGTGCGAATGTGTTTGGCTGTCTCCGTTAACACTGAGCACCTATCAGTCTATTTCAAGAACAAGCACATAGTGAAAACAGGACCCTTCCGGACAAGGCTACACTAAGAGCAAATGTTTTAAGCTAGACAAATTCACGAAACAATTCCAAAGAGAGGTGGCTACAATCAAACAGAAGACCGATTACTACGCTCATGATAGATTTGAGTGACGCGTCCCGTGGAATTGTTAGGAATAGAGCACTTCCACCAAGCCATAAGTTTGGTTAAACCATGAGAAAGAAGGCAGACTCGGAAGACTTGACGTACTTTAAGCTTTCCTTCCGGTAGCAAGGAGTGCAACGTGGCGTACAAATGTGTCATCCCTTCACGCCTTTGCCTTTCCGAGTGAATGTGAATCTCCCTCCGTAACACTGGGTCCTTCGAAATTGATTTGTTCTCAACCACAAGAGATGCCGAGCTTTTACTCTTGCGAGAGGACGACACGTGACTGGACGTCCTGCCCGTCTCGCCAGTCTGCCTAGGCCGTTGCGGAGGTCGGCGAGGGGAGCGGAGAGCTGTAGATCGTTGCAGGCGTTTCTGCAAGATCTCATCCAAGACGGAGAGATGCCCACCTCGGGAGACAGAAAGATCATCCTTGGGGAACAACCGGAGGTCGTTCACAGACAAGGTCGGGTAGGAATGGATTGGAGTCTGTCGGGCGATATCGGGGATGCTTTCGAGGGCAGCTGCGACGTCTGAGAGGCGGAGGGCAGCAGGGAAAGGGCGAGGAGCAGTGGGGGAGAACGTGCAGGGAGCGAGGAAGGGCATGGAGCTACCTGCGGAGCTAGCAAACGAATTCTCAAAAGCTGAGGTGAATTCAGGAAAGAGAGTTTCGGGGGGGGATGAAGGCGAGGCGAGCCAATCAAGACGTTGGATCGCTTGGGTGCAGGATGGAGAGGAAGGGGAAGTAGGGGCAAGGAGCTCGTTGAAGTCGAGCTCACGAGGGGGGGAGAGCACGGAGAAGCCATGGGAGGGGGGGGGGGAAGCGGCCATTAAGGTGGAGCAGTGATGAAAGGAAGGAGGGTCGAGGCAGCAGCGTAAATGGTGAGGAGGGGAGGAGGAGGCGAGAGGCATACGGAGCGCGTGGGAGCCTGGAGGGAGCAGAAAAAGCGAGGGAGCCATAGATGAAGCTGCAGCAGGATATATTAATGGAGGTGACGAAGATTGTTACGTGAGGGAGCGTGAAGAAGATCGTTACGTGACAGAGAGTGAATTAGAAAATAACTGTAAGATGAAGGTGGTTGGTGGTAATTGAAGATGAGCAGACTCGAGGGATGGGAAGAAGAAGCAGGAGAATCGAGGTGGTGAAGAAGCAAAGGTTAAATCTCAGAATCGAGATGGTGAAGAAGCAAAGCTTAAATCTGAAGATGAAGTTTGAAGCTTAAATGTGAAAATGACGTTTGAAGCTTAAACTAAGAAGAAGAAGAAGACGACGACGATGACGACGATGCCGAAGACTACGATAATAATGAAAATGTGACAATTGAAGATCTTGAAGATGACGATCACCCTTGCCCACGTGTTGCAATCTACATCCTACGATAACGTTACACGAGTAGCCTGACCCGTCTACGACGGGTTGGAGACCCGCTCTGCTGGGTCTCAGGTGGAATCTTTAATTTCAAAAGAGAAATTCTGAAGTTCCAACACTGGAACCGCTTGGCTTGGCTCACTCAGTGTAATTTTGTCCGACAGCTTTCCTAAAACCCCCTCTCTGCTTTCATACATAAAACAAGATTAAGTGCATAAAATTCATGAATTTGTTTGAATTAAACATGTTTGTATGCATATCCCCTCTCTGCTTTCATACATGGAATTTTGCAAGATTAAGTGCGTAATGCATTGTATGCCAATGTAGTGCTAGATTGCAACACAATCAATTTTGGTTTATGGGATACATTAGTTTTAGTGTAAATAAATAAAATTCATGAATTTATTTGAATTAAACACGTTTGTATGTATATCCTCTCTCTGCTTTCATACATGGAACTTTGCAAGATTACGTGCGTAATGCATTGTATGCCAATGTAGTGCTAGATTGCAACACAATGAATGTTGGTTTATGGGATACATTAGTTTAAGTATAAATAAATAAAATTCATGAATTTGTTTGTATTAAACATGTTTGTATGCATATCCCCTCTTTGCTTTCATATATGGAATTTTGCAAGATTATGTACGTAATGCATTGTATGCCAATGTAGTGCTAGATTGTAACACAATCAATCTTGGTCTATGGGGATACATTAGTTTGAGTATAAATAAATAGAATTCATGATTTTTTTTGAAATAAACGTGTTTGAGTATAAATAAATAGAATTTATGAATTTGTTTGAGTATAAACGTATATGTGCATGCTTCAATAAACACAACAAAATAAGATTTACTTAAAATTAGCATACCTAACAAAATATACGCTCTATAAAAGCGTACTACAAAATCTTACAAATTCATATATCTACATACAGAGTGTCTATATCAGCTCCCCTAAGAAAATAGACTACGTCTATGTCCCACCCCACGCACCACCACACGTGCGCGACGTCGACCTACGCAAGGCAAAAAGATCATTTAAGAATTATAATCATTAAATCAAGGAAAATTTAGAATTGTGTCTTAATAATACTCCACATTAATTAGAATACTTACGCTGGCGCACAGGAGTGTGTATGTGGTACATAAATGCATATACAAAGTCTCCGTTCGCCCCTCGATAAAATACATATGTTCCCATTGGCTCCAGGTACCCAATGAAGCGCACATAGATGGTCTGGGGACTATTATTCCCAGCAAGACGCTGAGAACTCACGGCAAAATATCCAAGATTGAGACGTTCCACCCCATCATACGCTGGACCGAGGAGATTCATTGCAAAACTTGAGTCGGGAACCGCCCTAAAGGAAAATAATATCATGTTTATTCACTTATATATGTAACCTAAGTAGCTTTCACCTATATGAAAAAAAAATAATAAATAAATATATATATATATAGGTTATCTACCCAATAAAGCTCTCCAACTCCAAGATGTCAACCAATAGCTGGGCGCGCACCCCAGCTCTCCAACCATCGGGATCTGTATATTCCTAAAGGTAAATGACTATACTATTAAATAAGTCAACTTAGCAACTGACTACTACACAATTATGTACCTGCTACCTGTACAGTTGTCTCGGTGGTGAATGTAAATGACGCTGCCATCCTATCATATCATATTACAATAACAATACATATCATATTACAGTAACAATAGATGTGTCAACATAAATATAGAGAAGAAATTAAAAGGCTTCACCAAGCCACAAATTAAAAAGAAAATTAGTTATAGTACATTTGATAATCCATAATATGAAGAAAAAATAACAATGCGTGAACCCATAAAACTCACAAAAATCATACATTGTCAAAATTCTAGAGACGACATTGTTTGAATGGAATATGGAATGAGCTCATGAAAATTATACAAAAATAGTCATCACCAATTTTTAATCCACACTTCAAAGGCTTACAATTGATAGACCTTTGATTGCCTAAAAGAACACAACGATACAAAAAAGACTGTGAAAATTTGTCACCCACCAAAGTCTGAAGAGGCTTTCAAAGAGCATTGGCATACTGCTAGGTTCTTCTTGATGCCAATTGTAAAACCTCTTTGTATACAACATTTGTGGTATAACTCATTTCAGCATCCTCATCACTAACTCGATCCACACTCTCTGGAAGGAATACTTTGACTGCATTTCATGATCGGACGCGCGAGAAAGCCACGTATAATTGCCCGTGACTAAACACCGGTGTCGCCAAGTATAAGCCTAGGATAGACGCATAATCCTTGTCGAGGATTTAGATTGCGCAACAAAATGAGGGGAGCATTTTGTTTCAAAACCAGCCGATGAGGTGGGTATCCACCACCAAGATCGAGCGTGTTAAGATACTCTACTGCATACAAAAAAGAATCTCCACATGAGCTCTCTACTGAGTCTGCACTTAGATACTCCTTTTCCTCGCCGGGCATTGCCTTTAGTGCTGCAGCATTGACTGCATCAACTTCAAGGTTTCAAGGTGCGAGAATAGCGCGGTCTCGAAAATACGATGCATAATCCACAACCCTTGTAAGTCCTGTATACACCCACTCAATCAGACCTTCCATAGAGTTTGTCCTTAAAAGCATCTTTGATGGGATTACAACAGTGTCTTCTCTTATATGCCTGCTAGTTCCATTTCCAATATCTAACACCCATTGTATGAATTCCTGCTCTATTGAATTATCACCTTCCTGAATAACCCGCATATTCTGTACCAGCTTCAATACCTTGATGCATCTCCAAATCCTTGAGTGGCACAATGTAGAATTGACAATATCTTCTCGTCTTGCCTTGGGAATAACTAGCAAGACCTGCCTAAAATCCCCCCCTAACAACACCACCTTTCCACCAAACAGTTGGTCATTTGACATGATATCTTGCAGCGTCCTATCCAGTGCCTCAAATGCGAATCGATGAGTCATAGGTGCCTCATCCCATATTATCAACTTTGCTATCTTCAGAACATCTGCAAGATGACTGTTAACCTTTATATTACAACTGCTGGTGGCATCCAAATCCAGTGGTATCTTGAACCGCGAGTGTGCTGTGCGTCCATTACTTAGTAACAACACTGCAATCCCAGAAGAAGCGCATGCTAAAGCGACATGCCCCTCCCCACGCAACCTAGAAAGCAAACAATTGTATAGGAAAGTCTTTCCAGATCCTCCTGGACCATCAAGAAAAAACATCGCACCAACATTTGCATAGACCGCTGTCAGAATCTGATCGAAGGAATCTGATCGAAGGCAGTCCGCTGGCAATGATTTAAGGTACTTTCCATCTGTTGACCAAGTCGTGCCTCACTCTCAAAATCAAACATTCTTTCTTCTTGCAATAGAACATTTGTAGCTGCCAATACACATGATCTATCCAAGGTAGGCAATCCATCAAACTCTACCAACCTTCTCCCATGTTGTTGGAGAATATGCTCCAAGTCCCATAGAGCCTCCTTCCGTGCCAATCCACGACGGTCAACCATACTTGATTCGAATGCATGGAAGAAATCATCCGATAGATCATCTGAGAATCTTTCCCACAACATTCCTGGAGATGTTGGCTCACAAAAAATCAAAATTGCAACAAAAAGGTGCCTCAACTGTGTGCTATTTTGATGTAAAACGGCCTCTTGCATGCAGATAAACCATTCCTCATCACTTTCCAATAACCCTCTAGCTATACATGCTGCCTTGAAAGTAGGGTAAACTTGCCCATCAAAAGTGCGCAAGTCATCAAAACACTTACAACCCTTGCAAACATTAAGTAGCATACGCATGAAATATAATTCACCAGTAGATGGAGAAATGTTATACATCTGACCAATGCTATTGCCCTGCCTTCTTCTAGACCACTTTTTATTGGATTTGTTCCAAACCATCTCGCATGGAAAGTCACTGTAAAGCAAATTATCTGCATCATGTTGCAATCGGTTGTAAGTGAACCATTCTGTGAGGCTGGTCTTTCTGTTTTGTTCCCTATCGACCACATTGTGCAAATCATCATCATCTCTGAATATCACATTATTCAACATCGGAAGATGGACTTGCAACCTTTGTACATCTGGCTTTTCATCATGCATATCATACTCATAAATGCGTCAGCATGCTTCTGATGCTGATACATAACGTGAATCTAGGTAATAGTTTATCTCATCAATTCCACAATCAACTGGGTTGTGTAGTTGTCCTTATCCTTCCACACGATTTATCTGCATCCTGACGGTTGCTCTGTCATGTCCCTTATACACATATTTATATAAATACTTGACTGCAGTAATTGTGGAACAAATTTCAACGTTGATATGTGCCTTGTACTTCATAGAGAGGAAAGGATTGAATGGCACAATCCAACGATTATCCACTATACCCTCTTTCACCCGTATCTTTCTACCATCATCTCGACGCATGTAGATAGGGTAACCATCGTTACCCACCACAGTAGATTGAGAGAAGGGACGTGGATAGTGACGACTACATTTGCCATCAAACATGCAAGGAGCAGAGACATTAAGTACACCACATGGGCCACGAACATTGCATTGTGCAATAATCTCATGCAACTCAGGGAAAAGGGTTTTATCTGGAACTTCTGCACATACCAATTGATCATAATGACCAACCTGACTAGGTTTGAATGCACCTTCCAAAATCAATAGTATGTGTGAGTGTGGAAGACCTCTCTTTTGAAACTCAATCACACATACGTACCCAGCAACTTTTCCAAACAAATCATGCTTTATAATCGACTGCATCAGATCCTTGTGTTTTTGATAAAATACACGGGTTGTCAAATCCGGGCAATCTTGTGCTCTTTGACCTGGCAACAATCCTTCAGATATTTCTGAGCATTTTGGGTTGCAGGTGAAGGTAATAAACAAGTCTGGTTTACCCTTTTTTCTCACAATTGCCATTGCATCCTGGTATAACTGGCACATATACCGCGGTCCTCCTGTAAAAGAGGATGGCAACACAACTCTATGTCTGACAGCGTTGCCCAATACATTATGGACTGCATCAGCTGCGTTTAGCATGTCCCTCAATCCTTGATAAACTTCTGCATGTAAAGAAGATTGATTGTTACGTATCCACACCAATCTGGACTCTTCCATACTACTATATGCATCAACAATATATTGTTGCAATAATCTCCCCCCTTGTAGAAGGCACGCACTTGTATCAGGCCTTAGACGGTACGCATAATACTGTCTCTGTGTCACACAATTTTTCCTTTGTACATCATGTAATGATACGTGAGTAGGAACATCTCTATAAGGAATATATAAATGCCATCCCCTCGGGGAAATAGAAGAACATACATGAGAGACATGTATGATCGATGCAAATTTGATATTCTGGTTATCAATCCATTGCGTCTTAAAAACTGGATGTCTCGATTCCCAACATCAGAATCATCCCCTTGCCCTGGCATGATAGCGGCAACCTCGCTAGCTATTGGGACCAAGTACTGTCTTGAGGTTGACCGACTCTCACAAATTACCATCTTCAAGTTTGCATGTGGATTTCTTCTCAATACTTCCCCCACAGCAACCAGTGCATTGGCATACGGATTGCATTCATGCATCATCCTTTGCAACAATTCCAAAATGCCAAGATTCAAACCAGGCATCCCATCCAAACGGTTTTGCAACTCATGATCTGTATCATGGACATATAATTGTGCAAACCGTGGAAGCTCCTGTCTAGACTCATTAGGTAGCAAACTCCCGACACGATGATACACTGTGCCATGAATCCGAAAATTATGTATACCACTATTCCCAAAAAACATTTGATCAACTTGGGCTCCCAATGAGGCAAACGCCATGACACTATTATAGGCTCTTATATTATCCTTAAATGATCTGCTTCTAGCGTCACTTCCATGAAGTAGAACTTTTAAAATCTCTGGTGGATCTTCCAATGGCAACAATGACACACGGCCAACTTTACAACAATACTTTCCCACAACCCGATGCATACTTCTGGTCTCTTGCTTCCACAATTGAGCATGACAAAAACTGCATATGCAATCCATACCTCCAAGTGAATGAACAACAGGACTATTGAAAACCAATGGATACAAAGATGGGTGCCCTATGTCATCCCTTAATGGAAATCGATGCAGGATAGATAAGATCCCCCTAGACCCTAAACATGCATTCCTATTGCTGCCAACAACATGCTCTCGTGCCCTTAACTACCCATAATCTCTAACTGCATCCAATTGAATTGTTGTACCTATTACTGGAGCATCTATTGTATTTCTTCCCCCAACAACACAATGCTGCACATTCGGTGCACCATCGGGGCAAAAAGTAGATTCTGCTGGCTCCAGAAAGTGAGAATCCATGCTTGCATGTGGCTGCACTCTCACACTTCTAATTGCAGTACAAAAAACATTCCCTTCTCTAAGACTATCAGCAAACTCCATACTCATACATTCCATAGTTGTACTTGTACCTTGCTTTTTGAGCATTGTTCTCTGCCTAGCAACATTGCGACATGCCTTACGTGTTGAACGCAATAAACTTCTCTTATCAAGAGAAGTTAAATTATCTACATTCCATTGTATATCATTATGTCCCTGCATTTGATTATGTTGTCTGCAATGAACAACCTCTACAATTGGCTCCATGTGTCTAGAACCTTGTTTTTTCAACATTGTTCTCTATCTGGCAATACTGCGACGTGCCGTGCGTGTTGAATCCCATAATTTTCTCCTATGACAACTTGTTTCTTTTGCCATTGTCTGTTTATGAACAGAACTATATATATCTTATTCTCTCTCTCTCTCTCTCTCTCTCTCTCTCTCTCTCTCTCTCTCTCTCTCTATATATATATATATATATATATATATAAGGTTTGGGATTTATGGCATATAAGGCAAAGGATTAAATTGTCAATCAAATAAATGGAGTGTACATGGACTCATTTGGTAGAAGTAATGATGCATGCCAAATAGAGTCAACTAATAGAAATATTCATGCATGCTAAATGGAATGCTTGACAATGCAAAATGCAAAAATAGCCTATAACTTCCTATTGTAATTTCGTAGCATGAAGCTTTCACCTTTTCGCTTAAGATATGCATCCATGAAACATATGTAGGTGTAAATGCTTTGTGGGTATGAGTGCATGCACATGAGTGCATAATTGCATGCATATATGTGTAAATTCATGCAAACATATGTATGGAAAGACTCAATGCCATGTATGTAGATGCAACCTAAAGAATATGATGATCAGACATTCTTGTAACATGTATTCTAGTAAATACAAAGATTGGGAACTAAGATGAACAACATAAGGGTGTGAGTACATGAACATGAGCAATATATGTAGGTAAGTTGTGTGTATGTATGTATCTACATGCATGACATACGCTAATATCATAATTAAATATGTACTCAAAAAGAGAGCACATTAAATAAATGTATCTGAAGGACTTAGGATCATTCAAGGTTACTCACATATATTTCACTCATCAATCTTTCTTCCTTACCTTCCATGACATATAACGATACTCCATCAATTGTAGCTCATAGATATCCATGTATTTCTATTTACATTAATTTGACTTACATTGCCACATATATCAAATAAAGATAAGAAAGCTCAAAAAAATTTATTATTGCAATTGAAAACCAAATACAGAAGTTTTGTGTGGTAGGCACAAAAGGCTATCCTACTAAATAACTTAAGATTGACCCCAGTATGCAAATAACATAGAAGAACTTTGCGATCCTTTACAAAAAGCAATATAGAAGTCCCAAAACCATCTCAATTTTCATGAGCTGTAATGCGCTCCAACTTACGGCTCATCCTTGTCATCAAGGCTATTAGCCTCTTCAAACCAATTTTGAATGTTGACACCTCGGTGCACAATAGATCAACTTGCTCTTTTAGCTTGTCAACTTGCAACCTACATCCTCTATCACATACTACTGAGCCTTCTTCACCCCCCCTAAAAGTTGTCGTGCATACTGGTTCGTGTCATTTACATTATTCTCAATATGAGCAATCCTCTCAATGAGAGTTTCAGAGGATGCACCCCTACCCTCTGTTACCACTCCATCATTTTCAGGATGGACTTCTCTCCATAAGGATGTTAGATATCTTGTATTCATAGCATTCACATCACCATTATGCTCGCATACATTTTGAATGGACTTCAAAGGATGCATAATAGAGAGATCATATTGCCTTGAAGATGACAGACACTTCCTTGCATACTTTTTTGCACGGGTGGAAGGTCCCTCCCCTCTAAGACGTTTCATTATAGCAAAAGTGCGATGTTCATGGATGGACTTAACAATAACACCATTTTGTTTGGCGAAGCACTTAGCTGTCTGATTTGTCCCACCAGTGGAAGCCCTCGCTCTTGCCACTCGTTTCATTGCACGAAGGCTTCGTCGTTCATGAAAAGATGACACGACAATGTCAGAAATCGTAGAACTCTCTGCCCTTGCAACTTGTTGCATTTCACACACACTTCGTCGTTCACAAAAGGACGGCACCACAATGCCAAAAATTTCCTCTTCAATGTGGGGAACAATGGCAGAGTCATCCTTGCAAACTGCGACCGAAACAAAATAGAAACACATTTTTAGGGATGTATATTGACTCATTTGTCAAACTGCATTAGACTCAAGGCTTTAAAGATTGAGACAAATCCTATACATCTATCAAAGCCTCCTACATTGGATCCTTAATTGATGTTGAACTCCCTATTGAAGAAGGGCATCTCCTTTAAGCTATGATGCAAGCTACACCATTTTGCAAACGCTTCTTCTACCTCCCATCCTCATCTACAGGGACATTCCCAAGGTCTACATGCCCCCCAACAACGTCCTTCTCCCTCTCACCCCTCCTGACATCTCATTTGGCAACCCAAACCTGCTCTTTGAGCAACATCATGGCTTTCTCATCAACAGCCACAAACAAACTTTTCAACCCTACTACCTTCCCCACGAATCATCATGCACCAAGTCTAATTACCAACACTGCCTAAAATTTATGGAACGCCCACCACCATTGGCTTTGGACACATTTCTATCTATTCCTAGACATCTATCAAAGTCTCCTATATTGGATGCTTAATTAATGCTGAACTCCCTGTTGAAGAATCTTCATCTCCTTTAAGCTATGATGCAAGCTATATTGATTTACAAACGCTTCTTTTACCTCCCATACTCATCTACAGGGACATTCCCAAGGTCTATATGCCCCGAACAATGTCCTTCTCCCTCTCAATCCTACAACCCAAACCTGCTCTCTAAGCTACATCATGCCTTTCTCATCAACGGCCACAAACAAACTTTTCAACCCTACTACATTCCCCACAAATCATCCCTCCCCCCCCTCCTCTCCCCCCGAAATAAATGGTTCTCTTTTTGCTTTCTCCTTGTGGTGCAACTACTCTTGAACTCTCCATCACCTCTACTCACCATCACCTTCTTGCCCATATGGGATTTACTGCCTCAAGGAATATACCTTATTATTTCTCACCATTAGCCCCTAACCTATTGCCCTACATTATAACACATTCTCAATGAAGGTTTGTCCTTATAAAGTATAAGAAATGTCAATCATTAATGCCCATTTCATGCATTTTTTTAAAGATATGGCAATATGTCAAACATACATCCCTCCCCCCCCTCTCCCCCCGAAAATCTAGAGACCATGCTAAAAAAAAGCCGTTAAAAATATTACTATCTAAAAATGCCATAAATGTTTTTGTTTTAAAAACATATAAAAATCTAGAGAGCATGCTAAAAAAAAGACGTTAAAAATATTAGTATCTAAAAATGCCATAAATGTTTTTGTTTTAAAAACATATTAAAATCTAAATCTCTCCCTCTCTCTCTCTCCACATTCAAGAACATGTCCACATATTAATGTTTTCATAAGATGTTTTCAAAACAATAAAAACATGTTCTTGAATGTGGAGAGAGAGAGAGAGAGAGAGAGAGAGAGAGAGAGAGAGAGAGAGAGAGAGCATGCTAAAAAAAAGACTATGCCTTGTTCCCAAGGAGAGCTCGATCGATTCCGTCTGCTCGAGGCAAGATTCCGTTTGCTGGAGGGAGAGCTGGCACTTCAACTGGGCAGCTATTAATAAAACATGTTTGCATAACATTAAAAAAATAACAATTATTATTGAAGCAAATTAAAAACATGGGGTCTATGGTTTTTAATGTCTTAGCAGAGCATGCTAAGGCATGCTCTGCTAAGACATTAAAAATATTAGTATCTAAAAATGCCTTAGCATGCTCTCTTTCTCTCTCTCCACATTCAAGACATGTTTATGGTATGTTTATAGTACGCTAAAAATATTAGTATCAAAAAATGCCATAAATGTTTTTGTTTTAAAACCGTATTAAAATCTAAATCTCTCTCTCTCTCTCTTCACATTCAAGAACATGTTCACATATTAATGTTTTCAAAAGATGTTTACAAAACAATAAAAATATGTTCTTGAATGTGGGAACATGTGAATGTGGGGACATGTTCTTGAATGTGGAGAGAGAGAGAGAAACATGTTGAAACATTATTAGTATTAATTATTATTATCAAATTGATTCATTAAAAACATCTTTAAAAATAGTATCTTAAAAACATAATAAATTTCTCTTTTAGATTAAAAATAGTATCTTAAAACCATACTACAATTATATTTAAAATAATTATAAAAATATATTATTAAAACGTTGAAAATAGTATCTAAAAATGCCATAAATGTTTCTAACATGGTAAAATCTTATAAAAATATATGATTAAAATCATCTTGAAACATGTTTTCCAAACATTAGAAATATTAATTGCTTCATTAAAAACATCTTAAAAATTAGTATCTTAAAAATTAGAAATTTCTATTTTAGATTAAATTTATTATCTTAAAAACATACTATAATATTATTATGTTAAATGATTATGGAGCTAATATGATCATAAAATGTCTAAAAATATATTATTAAAGCATTAAAAATATTAGTATCTAAAAAGTGCCATAAATGTTTTAACATGCTAAAAAAATGCTATTAAAACGTTAAACATATTAAAATCTCTCTCTCTTTCTCTCTGTTCCACTCTCTCTCTCTTTCTCTCTCTCTCTCTCTCCACATTCAAGACATGTTTATATTATGCTAAAAATATTAGTATCTAAAAGTGCCATAAATTTTTTCATTTTAAAATCAAAATCTCTCTCTCTCTCTCTCTCTCTCTCTTTGTTTTTATCCTCTCTCTCTCTCTCTACATTTTTATCCCTATCTCTCTCTCTCTCTACGTTTTTATCCCTATCCCTATCTCTCTCTCTCTCTACATTTTTCTCTAGGGATAAAAACGGAGAGAGAGAGAGCAAAACGTAGAGATCTCTCTCTCTCTCTACGTTTTTATCCCTATCCCTCTCTCTCTACGTTTTGCTCTAGGTATAAAAACGTAGAGAGAGAGAGATAGGGATAAAAACGTAGAGAGTGAGAGAGAGAGAGAGTTTTTATCCTAAAAAATTATCCTAAAAACGTAGAGAGAGAGAGAGGGATAATTTTTTAGGATAAAAACGTAGAGAGTAAGAGAGAGAGAGAGAGCGAGAGCATGCACTGATGTAAAAAGAAAGACTATGCCTTTTTTCCAATGGAACATAGGAGAGCTTGATTGATTCCGTCCGCTCCAACCAAGATTCCGTCTGTCAAGATGTCAAGAGACTCCAGAAATCTGTCAAGATGTGGAAGGGGACGATCACTGTCAGGCGGGTGTCGGAAGAACAGAGGGCACGTAGGTGTCGGAAGAACAGAGGTGGCACGCGTGTTGTCAGGCGCGAGGTGAAACGAAGGGGAGGCGAATCGGAGTTAGAACGGAGGGGAGGCGGGAGTCGGAACGGCCATGGACGGAGTGAGATGGGGAATTTGGAGGAGGTTGGAGCAGGGGCGGCGAAAGTGGAGGAGGTTGGAGTGAGAGGCGACTCTGGAGAGAAGGCGAGTGCCCAGGTGGGTTGGCGTGCCGCGCAGTCGTTCAAAACCCTGCCGCCATGCATTTACAGCACAGTGCACCTGCAACAGCCGCCAACCTCGGGTCCTCATGAATGATACCAATCCGTGCACCCTCTGTGCACTGCCTCCATGATGTCTCTCTGCTCCCACGTTGGGCGACGCCATGTGGCAACTCGAAGCCTCCCTATCCTCCACGTCGCCATGCCACCTAGTGTTGCTCTCGAAGTTCACGTCATGCCCCATCTAGTCTGCCTGCACTCTGGTCCGCACAGTGTCTAGCAGTCTGCCTCTGCCATGCATCGATTTTCGCACGCGCGGTGCACACTACACTGCAAGCTGACGCGATGGCTCTGGAAGACTGCGTGTCCCTCGCTGATGGCCCCTCGCATGGTGCCACGTGTGTAGCAAGAGTTACTCCAGCCGTCGCCCCATTTACTCCAGCCTCTACCACTGACTAATCTGCCCCCACTCTGGTCCGCGCAGTGTCTGGCAGTCTGCTGCCTCTGCCAGACACTGCCTCTGCCAACCCTCGCTGCGTGGTCGCCATATCCCCGAGCCTCTCTCCACTCCTTCCGGACCTCCCGCGAGCGACCATATCCCCGAGCCTTCTCTGCGTGGTCACCATCTCTTATATATCTCTGCGTGGTCGCCATCTTTTATATATATCTCTTATATATCCCCGAGCCTTTCTCCACCCCTTCCGGACCTCCCGCGAGCCTCCCTCCACTCACCGGACCTCCCGCGAGCCTCCCTCCTCTCACGTACGGGATACTTTGCCGTAAGAGATATAAAAGATGAAAGGCAACCTCGCACGTGTGGAAATCTTACACCCCCACAGCTTGGTTATTAAACCAAGCTGTCTAATTTAGTGGGAAGGTTGGATTGCGACCAGTTCGCGTGCTCCAATTACGATAACGTTACATGAAAGGCAACCTCGCGTGTGGAAATCTTACATCCCTACAGCTTGGTTATTAAACCAAGCTGTCTAATTCAGTGGGGAGGCTGGATTGCGACCGGTTGGCGTGGAGGGGTGTAAGATTTCCACACGTGCGAGGTTGCCTTTCATGTAACGTTATCGTAGGATGTAGATTGCAACACGTGGGCAAGGGTGATCATCATCTTCAAGATCTTCAATTCACATTTTCATTATTATCGTAGTCGTCGGCATCGTCGTCATCGTCGTTGTCTTCTTCTTCTTAGTTTAAGCTTCAAACGTCATTTTCACATTTAAGCTTCAAACTTCATCTTCAGATTTAAGCTTTGCTTCTTCACCACCTCGATTCTCCTGCTTCTTCTTCCCATCCCTCGAGTCTGCTGATCTTCAATTACCACCAACCACCTTCATCTTATACTTATTTTCTAATTCGCTCTCTCTCACGTAACGATCTTCTTCACGCTCCCTCATGTAACAATCTTCGTCACCTCCATTATTATATCATGCTGCAACTTCATCTATGGCTCCCTCGCTTTTTCTGCTCCCTTCCAAGCTCCCACACGCTCCATATGCCTCTTGCCTCCTCCTCCCCTCCTCACCATTTACGGTGCAGTGCTGCCTTGACCCTCCTTCCTTTCATCACTCCTCCACCTTTATGTACGGATCCCTTATTTAATGTGCCATGCTTCGTCCACCTTTTTAGGTCCAAAAGACAGTAAGGGCTGAAGCGATTGCATTAAAAGTCTCTTCCAGAATTTTTTCAGTAGTTCTAAATTCTAATTTTTCTCAACCTTGTGATATGGCTTGCCACACCTTCATGATACGTCTCCTCCAAACAGTTACACTATCCACTGAAGCTGAGTATGAAAAGAAATAGTAGAGTCCAAGTTTGATTTGTGTTTGGGATATCATACGCATAGTGACTCTGCAATTCATATGGAAAGTTTGCAATGCTCTGATTTTCAAAGGAGTGCCACTTCACGATGATATGACCCCTAATGTCATGACTGAGGTTTTGGCAGTGTTGGGGCTTTATAGTGCTAGGTGGTCTGAAGTGGTTATAGCATTTTGAGCGCTTTGCGCATCTACTTAATTGTATTTCCACTTTTTTTATTATTTTAATCAATTTTCCATGCAAAAAAAAACCTTGTGATACGGCTACTATCTTGATTGGTATCTTAGAGTTGGCTACTATCTTGATTGGTATCTTAGAGTTGGTTCCCACCTACTCCAAACTTGCCATGCCCTTGGCATTTAGCAGCCTGGAGCAGCACACATTCCCATGCATGCAGAAAATTGCCAGCCACCTACAATGAAGGGATTTTGGGCCCTACACTAGACGTCATGCAGCCCACAGTCTTCAATTCTATTGTTTCCTGCATGTACCTCCTGCCAAGCTCTTGTGTGCAGGCAATCGGTGCCTCTCAATTCGCATCTCAGCTCTCCATACTGCACATACAAAGTTCATGCATCGCCCCTCAAAGACCTCTGAATTAAAAAATGGGGTTTTTTTAAACACACAACATAGGGTTAATTGACAAACCTAAGGTTTCAAATGTGAGGTGGCAAACCCATGGTCAATTGATCACAATCAAAGGTTACAGAACACACCCACAACAAATTAGGCACAATTTCAATCTCACTGGCCATAACTTCGAATGAAAAACTCACAAGAAACACAACACAAACTCAAGCTGCCAAAGCGGCTACATATTGCATCAAATCATCTTGCAAGTGGGTCGCTTTAGGTAAGTCCTCGTTTGCAGCATAACCAAGATTCATGCGATCAAGCAATGGATCATTCATGTTCAGTTCTAGAACTTGATCACACTCCTCATCATAATCTACAATATGCAACATGCGTGTATGAGCTTCGGCAACTGTGGCACATCTACATTCTTCATTGGGTATGTCAACACCTGCCAAGTGTTCTTCAGCCTTCCAAAAGCATGCTCCACCACAATGCGCGTAGACGAAAGTAGCAAGTTAAAATCTGCCCGCCTCGCATCCCCTTGTAAACGGTCATGCCTAAATGGGATCATCAACCATGGTAGCAAAGGGAACCACCCATCACCAACGATGCACTCTCTAAAGTGGTGCCTTCCGATGATGATGGGAGCACCGCCCAAACGCTCTCCAGCTTGTGACTTTCTGAAGAAGGAACTATTTCGGAGGACTTGCTTATCATTTTTGCATCCTGGCCACCCCAGCAAAGATGTCCATGAACCGCATGTTGGAGTCAACAATTGCCTGCACCATCATACAGTAGTTTTGATCTTTGTCATACCAGTGAGTATTCTTCTCATTTGGAGGCAAATCCAAGAGAATATGTGTACAATCAATAGAGCCACAACAATTCAGAAATCCACGAAGAGCACGAAAACTGCCCTTGAGTTCATCCATCTCTGATTGTGTCTCAGGCCAATGGATGGCGCGAGAGGCCTGCCTCTACAATGTCACACTAAACTGCCTAACAAAACGGCAAGCTACGAACTTCCCGCATCCAAATTGTTCAGATATGTACTTGTACTTGTGGCCAGATGAAAGGCAAAGCAAGCAAATGGAAACTTTCTTCTCCACTAAAAAGAGCCGCCTTGACACTTTGCGCAAGCCCGATGGGATAGCACTCTGTTGCAGATCCTCTTGTAGCATGTCACACAGATGCATGTAAAGCTTGCATGGGAGTCTCAACACATCACAAAACCGAATCATCTGCAGCAACAAAGAAGTTATAGTGATTCCACCAGTGAATGTAGGTCCTTGATGTTGGATCATGCAATTGTCAGATCAAAGAAAGCACTCCAAGAAAAATCATCTTCAACAACATTGTGGGTGCTTGTTGTCATCAGAAGCCCCCACATGTGCCAGGAAAGACAAATGGCATTTAGGATGAACCCAACTTTTGCATCATCCATGGTTTGTTCCATATCCATTGGATGCCTGCACCATGTTGAATGGCAATAATCAAATACCACAGTTGCAATAACGTCGATAAAGACATACCATTCAATATATCGGACATACCATTCAATACAATGGACATACCAATCAATGCAGTAGCTTGTAGCATGTCACACAGATGCATGTAAAGCTCGCTTGGGAGTCTCAACACATCATAAAACTGAACATCATCTGCAGCAACAAAGAAGTTATAGTGATTCCACCAATGAATGGAGCGTGGCTTGATGTACCAGGTCCCTGATGTTGGATCATGCAATTGTCGGATCAAAGAAATCACTCCAAGAAAATTCATCTTCAACAACATTGTGGGTGCTTGTTGTCATCAGAAGCCCCCACATGTGCCAAGAAAGATAAATGGCATTTAGGATGAACCCAACTTTTACATCATCCATGGTTTGTTCCATATCCATTGGATGCCTGCACCATGTTGAATGGCAATAATCAAATACCACAGTTGCAATAACGTCGATAAAGACATACCATTCAATATATCAGGCATACCATTCAATACAATGGACATACCAATCAATACAGTAGCAATGACATGATAAGTACATCAAATAAACATCATCCATGCCAAGGAAAGGAAAGAAACTCTCGAAATACATAGTGTCAAGGCATAGGCCTACTACAATTCTCTACAAGCTTCTCTACTGCTGTAGCAAATCG
Organism: Dipteris shenzhenensis; assembly: GCF_047967505.1. Taxonomy (NCBI): domain Eukaryota; kingdom Viridiplantae; phylum Streptophyta; class Polypodiopsida; order Gleicheniales; family Dipteridaceae; genus Dipteris; species Dipteris shenzhenensis. Next base: position 44,717,578 of record NC_141599.1, read on the forward strand.
CTATAAAGCTTCTGCAAACATTGTTCCAATTTGTAGATTCACATTTACACTTTGCTGGCTTACTTCCAATGACTCCTTGTGCCTCTTGTTGTGGCCACCCTCTGCGTCTTTGAATGACTGCTCTAAGTTCACATTCCCCTCTTCGATGCGTTGCTCTATTGTTCTCCTCTTAGTCTTACGATGCATCCCAGTAGAGGAGGTGGCCTTTGCTTCACCTTGTGGCATATCTTTATCCTCAACCTCGAACACATTATCACTCGCGGATCCCCTAGGGGGAGATTGGTGATGTTGGACTTCATCAAACATATAAGAAAAGTAGTATTAGAACTGGATTAAAATAAATGCAATATAGCATTGTACGACTAAGCTAAAATGCATACCATCCTCTGAAGTGTCGAGCACAGATGGATCCACACACCTATCCTTCTTGAAAATAGGCTGCGTGGTCTCCCACAAGTGCTTGGAGAAGGTAATCACTGCTACAGAACCTAAGAGAGAAGGAAGACCTCTATGACTTTGAGGAGCCAATATCAATGGGAAGGGAGACCTCCAAGGAACCGCACGATATCTATGGATTAGACAATCCTGGCCCAAGGTCCTACCAATCCCGAAGGAACCAACGACACTAGGAGGGGGAGAGGAGGGACGGAACCTAGCTAAGGTTCCCATCAATAAATAAGGCTAATACTTCAAAGGTGAGTTCCTTTGCCCACCCTGATCACCTTCTTAGAGTTGGTCTACAGGGCTAGGGTGCCTCGAGAAATTGAGACATGGGAGTCCTATCCTTTCTAGCCTGTTTCTTCATTTCTTTGCCTAGGGCCTATCCTTGTGATGAACTTCAAGGGAACCATTGCTACTTGACCTTGTTCAATGCTTAGTAAATTGATGCTAGTGCTCTTGAGCATGGCTGTCAGAGTCGGTGGCCTCCTCAAGGGACTATCATTGAATAAATGCTCCACTCCGCATCAAGCACATAAGGGCATGGGACCTGTTGTGGGAAGTTTGTGATGATATGAACTTTATAGGCCTCGGATACCGGTTACAACGAACAGGTATTTGGGCATTGCAGGTAGCTGCCGAGGACTTTTTCATAGAGTTTTTCTAGGATACATTTCTTCTTGCAGCCCACAGCCATAGGGTGATAATCATGGCAAAAGATATCACCACTTTAAAGATGGTGAGATGGAGATACAACAAACTTCTAAAGGCTATAGATATGACAGACATGAAGATGACAGACATTTTGCTTATACCACCTGCTCGAACACGAAAACAAGATGAGGTGGCTATAGAGGAAGTCACTCAAGTGACTCATGGAATCAAAACAAGAGCAAAAATAGCCTACGAGGAGCTGCATAGGAATAAATATAAGGAAACCAAGACTCTTTGTACCTCGTCCATAAATCTAGATACTGCAAAGCTAGAGCTACATGTTCTCGAGCATCTACATACACATGGACCTACTGTAAGGATAAGTTTTGCAGATGAAAAGTCAATCAAAGAGTTTATCCTAAGAGAAGATTGTCTCAAAGCAAGCATAGACAGAGCAGGACAACTTATCGATATAGTTATCCTTGTAGGGCTCAAGTAGGTTTTTCTTTTTATATATAAATTTAGAAAGCCACTTATTTTGAACACTATTTTGAATTCCTCTGTTGATTTGCAGCTTACTCAAAAAAAAGTTACATGAGGAGATTCAAGGTATGGTTCATATTGTGGACCCAGCTATCTCCTTCAAAATGAGGGATCCTAGGGAGTCGGTGGACTAACTTGCGAAGTGGTTCACATATTGCAATTTTGAATGTGTGACCCTAATTATCACCCCTTACCATTACCATTCAGAGTAAGTGATTAGTAAGTACATTGCATAAAGAGCTAGATTGTTATTTTCAATCCACAAATGCTAATCTTTACCGCATTTGTCAAATGAAGTCGACATTGGAGCTTAGCTTGTATCCATCTGCCATCAAAAGGATGCTTCTGCTTCAATTCAGTTACAGATACTCATCCAGAGATCGATCTATAAGTCAATTTTTGAATGCATAAAATAACTAAAGTAATTTTTTAAAATAACAAAGTATTTATTTTGTAGAAAGTTGTTCACACTCACATATGCAACTTGCAGTGATCTGAAGAGAGTATCTTTTGCAATCGATTTCTGCGAAAAAAATTCATTTAAGTTGGGAGCAATTGAACCATTGCATTTAGATGTAAGACATAAAATCCTTTGCCCTCTCAGTACTTTTTTATAATTAATTAGAATAATATTATGTTTACAAGCGACTAGATGTTCACAGACACCACAATAGTACGATGTCCACTCTTGTGGATGGAGGGTCCTTATAAATAGCAAGTACATTTTGGAGGCTTTTTTATCAAGAGATACAATGGAGGCAAGTACATTATTGATGCATTTAAAATTTATACATAACATAATATAACACAGAACTTGAAACTATCCTCGTTACCACAAGAGAAAAGGACCGAGGAGTAAAGCTCTAAGAAATTAGATGAGGGACAGAGCTCAAAAGTGATGGAGGATCTCACTCTAGAGAAATATGAGGCTCCCTTGACAGGATTAAAGGACCATGAAGTCCAACCTCAGATGCCTCCACAATCCACTGAACTTGGACATGAGGCCCCTCCTCCAGCCCGTCAAACTACTGAGCCTAGACTTGAGGATCATGAGCCCCTTCCCCATCCATTTACTTATGTTGGACCTGAGAATCCTTTACAAACTTTGGAGCCTCCTAGTCAAGTTGAAGAAAATTGTACTCTTTCAAGTTTGTAATGCGTAATGATGTTTAATGAAATTCATCTCTATTCGAGACTCTACTTTGTAATCCATAGAGCAAGAGCGAGAGTGAGAGAGAGAGAGAGAGAGAGAGAGAGAGAGAGAGAGAGAGAGAGAGAGAGAGAGACTTGACTCATGAACATGGATGTATGTATTACAAACTTTGAATGAAAATTTGTTACAAGAGCAAAGAAACTAATTCTCCATTGTTTTTTGTAAATAATAAAAAATATAGCTACAATGTTGATTATGGCTATAACTTGAGAGCCAAAACTATAGTAGAACTTCTCTGACTCCAACAATATGAGCCTAGAAAGACTCAACTACTCGAGCAAAGGCGAGATCTAAACATGGAAGAGAAGATGGTGTATGAGGAAAAGGCACAATAGAAGCACCTTGGTCAATTTTCTTCATAGGATCATCCACTATGGCCTGAACAGCACTAATTGCCTTTGAGTCATAGCATCCACCATTGCCTCAATTGCACTGATTGTCTGAGAATCATCAGTTTGTTTGCCAGTCATATTGTATAATGTTTGTTCGTCGCCTCCTATGAAAATAATCATTTCGTATGTGTAATCATGAATTTTGAATTATATCAATAATTCCATTTGGGATATCTCTACACAGGATTCTCCGTTCCCTTATCTCCAATACATGTCAACATGTAGTGTAAATCAATGATTTGCTCAATAATAAATAAAAAACATTGAGTCACATCAACTCTTTGTTTACCTTCTTGTTATTCAAAATGAATGAGAATCTTTCTGCAACACTACCCTCTGTCTCCACCTGAATGTCTTGCCGTAATTGAGTGAGTGTGCAGCATTGTCTGAGTGATTATTTCCCAATAAATTGTCATTCTTGTTGATGGTGATATCCAATGCTTCATCCTCAGGACCAAAAGAGTTTAAATCTTGATCCATTGGAACCAATTGGTTCCCAATCATTCTACTGCATTTATAGTAAAATGTCAATATGAAATTTTGAGTGGCAATCATGTACTTCAGTTTAATGGAGTTGTGCACAACCTCACAGTATACTTGGAAGGATGTTATCATGTCCCAACCATAATCCAAGAAGTTAGGAATTATTTCAGCACCATTTGTAGAGAAAGAGAGCATCATCTTGCAAATCTTGATAGAAATTTTATTGAATAGATCTACAAAGACTGTTATTGGCATGCAAATAGTTATTTTGTTGATTCTACTAGCAATCCCTTGCCATAAGGATCGTTGTACTTCTGAAAACAACATGGCTCTATATGACTCTCTTACAGCACCATGAGGAATTGGCCAATCAATGGTATTCCATGCTCGAAGAGCTAGTTTCTTCAACACACCTTGCATGTTGGCTTTATCCAATAGTTGGTAAAAATGATCATAGAAAAAGACTCCTGACTGAGATAACTGTGCTACCAATCTACCTTGATATTGCAACTCCCTATGGACCCATCTAACACATCCATGAATCCTAAAATGCATTCGGTAGGCTACCCATGCTCATAAGATGAAGGGTATATATCTGAAAATAAAAATAAAGACATTGAGGTTCATGAAATTCTCTGACTATGAAATAAAAAATTTCAATGAAGTCACTTACAATTTGGCCTGTGTTGTGGAAGATAAGTTGGATAATTCTCTCGCAACACAAGCTCTCTATGCATGTACACATGTTGAACCAATATTTCTTTTATTGATTTCATCCCCTCCTTGGTTCTCAAACCTTTCACCCTACCCTTCAAAGATGCCAAAAAGAGATTACTTGAGTGTGGCTTCTTCCTTCTGTTTGGTTGCATGAGCACCCAACTTCCTTTTGATGCAGTTTGTCTTTGCCAGGAGCCATCCAATGTAACCTTGTTGGCAACATCGATGGAAGATATAGAGGAAAGAGGTCAATGAGTGAGGGAGCTCATGTTTATAGCTTCATCCTCGGCAGTTTGATCAACACGACGTTTGGCACAAGAAGGGTTCTGATTATCAATGCATGCCATTGAGACTAGTATCCAAACTTTTACTCGAACACTTGAAACTCAATAGACATTTCAAAGAGCATGCATTAGACTCTAGTCTTGAATAAGCACGATCTTCTTATGCAAAACTTAAGAATATTATCAAAATAAGAGAGATTGACAAAGAAATGATACCCTTCTCGTACCTTGCGCTTCAATATTATCGTCAACAACACTTCCTGAAAAACTAAGACCATGGAAAACATTCAAAAGTTACATTTCATTCTGCAACATCTTTATAAATACACTCTTGTTCGCCAAAAACTGAAAGGATATTATCCAACTTAACACTTTCACATCTTAAATCTCAAAAAAGAGAGATTGAAAAAAAAAAGAGCTCACTGTTGTACCTTGCTCCTCGATATTTTGATTAACAAAGCTTCTCAAAGAACGAGGTCCTATCAATGGTTTTCCGTACCCATGAAAAACTTGCAAAAGTTATATTCTAGTCTGCATCGTTTTGATAAACACACAATTTTGCATAGGCATAGATTAGATTCAAAGAGAGAGATTGACAAAGAAATGGGCTCACTTTTGTACCTTGGTCCTGGAGGTATTTCGAGTTCTAGTTTGCTGTGGCCACCCAAAACTCGTGGAAAGAAACCCAATCCACAGGTTGAAGGAATGTATACGAGGAGGAAACCGAGAGAGAGAGAGAGAGAGAGAGAGAGAGAGAGAGAGAGGGAGGGACTGAGAGAGATAGAGGGAGGGAGAGGGAGAGGGGGAGAGAGAGAGAGGGGGAGAGAGAGAGAGAGAGAGAGAGAGAGAGAGAGAGAGAGAGCAAAGAGTAATTTGGGAGGGGAGAGTAGTTTGGGGGGAAAGCACAGTTCAGATAATGATGTATTTTGAATGAGACATTGTCAGGTAGTAGAATCGTGTCAGTAGCTCGACCAAAATTTTTAATTGTTTTTTATAGATGTACATTAATAAAATATTCTTTCTCGCTCTGACAATCCAGATACAACTCAAATTTTTTATAATTTTCCCACATTATGTTGGCTCTATGGCCATTAGTTTGAGAGCTATTATTCATTTTGGCCTTTTTTCCTAATGTGACTAAATCAAGTACGCCCAAATTGAGTGCATGCCTGGCCTTATCAACATCAATTGGTTTAGGAAGCAAGGCTTTAACTTTTGCTCCCACAGAAAGACATGCTAATTTTAAGCTCTTAAATATGAGCCAATATGCCCTTGTACTTATCCCTACAGTATCACAAACTCCTTGTGCACTAGTTGCATTGAAATGCTCCACAACTTTGTTCATTGACTCGGATGTTATCTCTGATTTTAGACTTTTGAATTTTGGATGATGTATAACAGACTCCAATATTTTTTTCGTAAACACTTCACTCATAGCACCATAGTGTTCATCATGGATAGACATGAGTTCTGAAACACTTTTACAAGCTCTCACTCGATGCTTCTAGTGACCACTTTTCTTGGATATTTCATCCATTGGATGCAATTTCCTCTTATGTAGTCTTGGACCCATTGGAGTTATTGGTTGTGAAGGCTACTTGCTCCATGACCAATCAACCTTCAACAATATCCTAATAAATCTCACCCAAGACCTTTTGTCTCTTTCATTGAGCAAAGATGATATTGGCTGTATTAACTTCAAGTTGGTCAATCCATGGAATTGAGGAGTCTCACAAGTTTGTGGATCTACTGGATATATTTTCCCTTCTAACCACAAATCCATATGTGTTTTTCCTTGATTTTGAAGAGCTACTAAATCAATTTTACTTGCTAAGGAGGATTCATTCCTCTTTAAAAATGGTGCATTCTCTGCATATATTTGAAAATGGATATCCACCTTTTTTTTATTCTGAGCGGCTTGCATGATTTCATGCACTTTCCACCTAATATAATATAACATTGACATCAATAAACAATATACAAACATGACATGTTTTAGAAAAGTATCAAACCAAGCAAAAATGAAAACCCCAATTGCATGCAAAATCTAACGATTGAAATCTACAAATTCAAAAAAAAAAATTACTTATCATCAAACACTATTAAAATACGTTAATGAACAATACCTCACAGGGATCTTTGGAGGAAAAACGTGATCAAACTTGTCCTCCTCGATGGTCCTTCTTGTAATCCAGGATGCTGACACTGATGGGTTTTTTGCAAAAACTAGTTATATGCTTCCAAACAACTCCAAATCTATTTCAAACCATCTTCTGTAAAAAAAACTCAATAGTAAGAGTGTATCTTTTCAAAAAAACAAATCTTTCTTCCTCTTCAAATCATGTATTAAAAAAAAACAACACAATTACCAAAACAAACTACAAATTAATTGCTTCTTCAAAGTTGCATTATAAAATCTCATTATTTTCATTGTCTTGCATTGTTCTAAAGGTTTTCTCACCTGAATCTCCATGAAGTTGCTCTGATAGACCCTGATTTGAGTTGAAAACTAAAAACATTCTAAAACTACATGAATGAATAGTACCTGATTTTTGGAGCAAGGTTCTTCGAAAGAGAAATGTGATCAAACTTGTCTCTCCCAGTGGTCCCAAATGTGTTCTAGGATTGATGAAGTTGATGGTTCTTGTTTTAAAACAAATTATATGCTCCCAAACATCTTGAAATCTATTTCAAGCAATATTATGTAGAAAACTATTGATAGTAAGAGTGGAAAAGACTCATTTTTCATGGAATTTCTTACAAAACAAACAAAATTTTCAAGTTTATCAAACCATATAATAAAACAAAACAACACAACTATGCAAAATGAACTACAAACTAGCTACTTCTTCAAAGTTACATCATTAACAAACAAATCTCATTCATAATCACTATGTTGCATTGTTCCAAAGATTATCTCACCTGAACCTCCATACAAGCTGTCTGGATGGATCCCAAACCTTCATAAATGGTTCGAAATCATGCACCCTTAGAGATTGTAGCAAGGAAAGTGACTACTATTGAGAGATGGGCAAAAGAAATATTGATTTTCATGCATCAACAAAACTGCAATGCTTGAAAGTCAATCTTCTTTGATCCTTTCTCAAAGAATCTCATCCCGTAGCTCCAAACACCCTACATCATTCATGGCTCACTCAGAACATTGATTGCCTTGTCTTCGTGAATGAAATGATTTCAAATCGTGGGAGAATCTCAGATGTGAGAGAGAAAGTGGTGAGATTTGAAGGAGAAGAGCCCAAAATAGAGAAAGGAGAAGGTAGGTTGAATCTCATTCAAAAGTCTTGAAAGTTTTAAAAGAATGGGAGTGAAATGGAAGGGAAATGCAGGTAGAGGAGAGAATTGATGAGATTTGGGCGTGACTGTCCATCCCATGAGAGGGAGAATAAAGAAAGAAGCTTCTCAGCAGGAAATTTGAAAAGAGGACTATAGCAAAGAAAAATTCAAAGTGGTGCTTAGAAATGAGGGGGAAGCAAGAGGAATGAGAGAGAATGAAAGGAGTGTGGTAGTTGGATGGTAGGATTTGGTTTCAGATCAAATGGTACAAGTTTGGTTGAGAAACTAGGTTCCTTAGTTTGGTTACAGTTAAAAAACGTGATGGGAGAGTTGAGGTAGCAAGTGGGTGCTCCACATCATTGTTTGGGCCATTGAATAAAGAAATAGAGAAGTCAGGCCACTTCCAATATTCTATTTCCCTCCACCAGCCAATATTCCCATTGGGTTTTATTCACCTTATTCTTCTAGAGTCACTAGCCCAAGGGCTCGCTTACAGGGCCCTTTTTTAGTCCAATTTTTTTGTAATGTTTGAAATGTGAACTGGAGGTGAGAGCAACGGTGGCTAAATGGATGAGTGGCAATGACGCATGACCTACATGAAAAATACATAAAGAGACCTTGATTCATGCCTTTTGGGACCGTGTTCATGTTAAGCTAGTATGGCTAAAGTCGATTATTGATCATTTAGGGTGGACACAAGCTCTAGTTGGTTATAGGAGTGGATATTGGATGCTACGTGGCATGTATGGCATATCATTAGAGCAATCATGGTACAATGGATTTGGTGGTTCAAGGACTAAGTTTCCCATGGTAAGAGACAAGATGCCTTGAGCATTGGTTTTCATGATCTCAAAAAAACTAGTTGTAAACACTCTAGTAGGGGTAAAAGGTGTCTTGGAGTGTAGTAAGAAGTATTATAAGATGTTGTGAGTGTTAAGGTGTGATTAGCTCCCACAAAAAAAAAGTAAAAGAAAACAAGAAACATTAGGACTCCGGCCTAGTCTCAAGCTTAGAATAGATAAAGGACAATTAATTTGCCAAGGCCTATTAATCTCATCCATTTGGAGAGTTCATCTTCGCATTACATTGAGTTTCCTCGGAAGTTGCACCTCCCTGCTCTCCTCTTGTTACTCTTGTCATTGCATTGAGTGTCCTCTTTGACTTGCTATGTTCAAGATGAATCCTATTAATCTCATCCTTACAGGGCGAGTCATTTGGAGAGTTCATCTTCGCATTACATTGAGTTTCCTCGCAAGTTTGCACCTCCCTGCTCTCCTCTTGTTACTCTAGTCATTGCATTGAGTGTCCTCTTTGACTTGCTATGTTCAAGATGAATTCCAGCTATTCTGAAGGGCTTAATGATAGATGTAGGGGTCTCTTGTTTGTCGCTTGCACACATTGGCATGCACGGCCCGCAGATCTTTGTGGCTTCCTCAACAGAGAAGACCAAGAAGTCGCCTCTACGTCCTAGCCTAGTACACCTGCACACGTTTATGCTCTTGCTACCGTTTGGTTTGTGAGAACTTTCCACGGGGTGTAGATAAGCAGAATTCGACTCAGGGAATTCCAAGCTTATTGGCCACATCCTGAGTCCGTGCTCTTGCTACCGTTTGATTTATGAGAACTTTCCACGGGGTGTAGATAAGCAGTATTCGACTCAGGGCATTCCACGCTTATTGGCCACATCCTGAGTCCGTGCAAGATAGGGGTCTGCAACGATGCACCAACCAATAAGTGGAAGCAACAGATACGAATGAAAGCACTAGCAGTACTAGTCGGAAGCTTCAACCATGGAATCAAAGCAGCAATGCAACTTCCAAGAGCACGTCCTTCCTTCGAACTATGTGGCCCTTCTGTCTAACCAGCCAAACTTTGTCAGTGCACGAGTGTGCACCTAATGGTGTACGCTACACTTATGTAGCTGCTTGCCTTTCAGTACAATGCCAGTCCTTAGAGCAAACAGCCGGTTGAGAACTTAATACCCCTCGGGCCGCGCAAGACCGTCGAGAATCTTGGAACAAATGAGGTGGTTAAGCTGGTTAATGAAGGTGCTTGTGGGATTACCCAAGGAGCATCACGAACTCGAGTCCTGTTCACATAAGAGACCGAATCCTCCTACATCTCAATGCCATCGGAGCTGGTCCATGTGGTTGGATACCCTGGATGGAATGGAACAATCAGCCATTTTGACCGATTTTTGTACCTACAAGCTGCAAGCCAACCACAAACGGTCCGAAGCGCTTCGATTAGTTTTCTGGCCATGCATAGGATAGAATCACCCCATAGGAGCTTGTTGTCTTCCCAGCTTGTAATCTTTGGCATTACACTTGCACTCTAGCAAATGGATGTTCTTTGGCCAAAAAGAAGGCAGGGTCAAGCTAAGTTGCGTGTTGTATAGAAAAGTATACAGACAGAGATAATTGTATTATGTTAAATGTGTCTTTTACAATGTCTATACGATTCGAAGGCATAGTGATGACTCGCAAAGAGAGCATCAAGGCGCTCAGTGGTATTGTACAAGTCGGAGAGGGTACGAGTTTGGGGATTTTGATTAAATGGGTCATCGGGTAGGCCTAGGTTGGTATGGTGTGAAAGGGGATTGTTTTGAAGTTGAGGGGACGCTATGGGGTTAGTATCCATGAGCGAAAGTGGGGGTGAAAGGTTGAATGACATTGGAGCATTGAAATTGGGTGAATCACTGGGAGACACTTGGAGATTTATTATTGGTTGATTTTGTGCACATGTGTTGCGTGGAGTGCCAGTCGTGGCGCGCTGTGGGTGGGTGTTACCTATTGGTCGCCATAGAGGTCGAGTAGAGCTGGACACTTGGCAATCATGCACAGTCCTTGTGTGGACTGGATTATAACTTATGCTACAAGCATGCAGCCATTCAGTTGAGTGATCCGTTGAGGGGAGGTGTGTACTAGGAGGATTAGTATGCGACTTTGATCGACGATGAACGATGATCGTGGAGTTTAAGGGCGGTGGCATGGGCGTAGTCGGAGCTTGAAGTCCGATTGGAGGTGCAGGAAGAGGCAGCACAGCAGGAGGTTGGGGAGCAAGTGGTGGAATCACAAGAGGCGTAGGGTCGAGAGGAGCCCGCCATGTGACTAATGGAGGTTGTCGATCTGTTTTTTGGTGTGGTGGTGTATCGTCTTGTTGTGGGGCATTTAGGTGTTGTTTGGGGGGTTCTAATGGAGGGTTGTGACTTTTTGCAAAGATGGAGATCAACGATTCTTCATCGAAGATGACTATGCAACTAAAGAGAAAGCAACGTTGTATTGGATCATAGAGGCAGTAGCCTTTTACTCTATGGGGTTCGCCATAGCCCACGAAGAGTGTTTTCAGTGCCCCGTTGTGGAGTTTGTTGCGGTTGTCAACTGGGACAAAGGCATAAGCAGGACAACCGAATGTACGAAGTCTAGTGTAGTTGGGTTCTTTTCTAAACCATTGCATATATGATATAGCACAGGTAGTTTGGGAGTAGACACGATTCTGTAGGTAGCATGCAGTTGAAACCGCCTCCTCCCAATAAGAGTTAGAGAGACCATCAGTTTTGAGCATGCTACGAGGTGAGTTCATCAGGGAGCGATTCTTGCGCTCTATGATGTAATTCTGTTGTGTAGTATGAGGAACTGCTAATCATTGGCGAATTCCATTGTCGAGACAATATTGTTTAAATAGGGACGAAATGTACTCGCCTCCATTATCTGACTAGAGTGCTTTAATTCTAAAAGGTATTTGATTTTCGACTAGGCTTCTATATGCTACGAATAGGTTTAGGATAGGGTCAGATTGTTTATGTTTTAAGAAGAAGACGACCATGAAGTGGGCAAAGTCATCAATAAAGGTTATGAAGTAATGATTATGTTTCAACGATCTTGATGGTAATTGACATAAGTCTGTGTGTATGATTTCGAAGGGTCTCATCAATCTAGTGCGACCTTTGGGAAATTTGCTGTTGGACAACTTACCTAGATAGCCTCACAAGACCGATGTGACCCCCACGATGAAGGCTGCCATTGTGAATGCTATGGTGATGAGTGCCAGGTTGTATCTTGCGAGGAATCATTTTTTTACGGATCCTAAGAAGATGAAGTTGATGACCACTAGGGCGCTTGTGTTGTCTGGAGGAGACACACATATCCTAGGGATGCTAGAAATGTCGAGGGAGCTCCTCACTCCCGTGCTACTCCTTGTGGGAGCATTTTGTAGTAAAGACTTCAATCGTGTCACTCGAGTACCTACCGGATTGTTGCAATGGGGTTTCCACCGAGAAGAAGGGGGTGAAAAAGAGAGAGGGGAAGAAGCAAAGGGGATGGAGAAGGAGAAAAAGGTGAAGGGGGATGGTAGCAAACACCAAAGGCAACAAGGAGAGCCAGCAAACCTTAATCTCAACACTTGAGCAAGAAGAGAGCTTGTATTTCTCAAAGCTTGCATACAACAATGAAGCCCAAAGTCAACCACTTGGCCTTTTATACATGTGACCTTTTGAAGGGAGGGCCAACCCTATTCCTTGTACCACACTTTCTCTTTTGTTACAATTACTTGGGCCCATATGGTGCCAAGGCATATGCTGATTCTCTCAACCTTCTCTCTGTCTTCAAATGGCTCTTGTGTTATCCATATATGGGATCCAAATGGCTCTTGTGTTATCTTTGCCAATTAGGGAAATCCCGACGTGGCGACTACTTTGAAACTGAGCCATTTATGGCTCAAAACCCATAGAGTTTGGATGGGCCAGATCTATTAGCATGATTAACATGCCCCATCCTTAGAGCAACTGTGCTACAATAGGTGAGTGGAGAGGACCCTCTAGAGTACTGCGAAGCATTCTAATTGTTGTGGGGTGGTCCATGTGAAATAAGGCTGATACTTCTAGAAGTGGGTGGCATGCATGTCCTTGAGCATGCAAATGTGATGGACATGGAGGATTCAAACCCAAAGGTATAACAACATAAATCAACCCACCCTGGCCACTGCCCAACAACATAAATTAACCCTTCTTCATGAGGAAGGAAACCCAAACACAATAATTAGCCAGCAACCAATCAGGGAATGGCAAAAGCAAGCAAAGATGAGCCTTCTTCTACCTGGAATCCACAAAAGAAAGGTCATCCTGGTTGGAAAACCCTAGATCCTTTGAAGATAAGCTGATTCTGCTCTGGCACAGCCCCAAGAGCAGCGTAGAAGCAAACACCCATGCCTGGAAAGTTACCAAAATTAGTTGTAACACCCAAAAGCCTCTAGAAATCAAATCGTTATCTTCCCTGCACAACTTGAACATCATAGAGACAAATCAGAATTTCCCCAGGACAGCCTGGACAACCTGGAAACTCCTAGAAATAGATCATAATTCCTGTAGTAGCCTAGAAACACCTAGAAACAGAACCAGAACATGATGCAGTCACTTGGCACAGCCTGGAGGACCTAGAATAGAATTGCAATTTGCAGAAGACACCTTGACAGAAATTGAAATCTACAATAGGCTCTGGATCTGGTGTGTTTTCCTTTGGCAGGCCCTAGATACTGACCCTCGCTAGTGATGATTTCCTTTGGCAGGCTCTAGAAGCTCCTCGTAAAATGCAATTTGCTCTAGCAACACCTGGCAAGCTCTGGCAACTCACAACTAATGATCTCGCTCCTTTTGGAACTGATTTGGCCTTCTCCCTCTAAAAGATGGACTCCCTCCCCCCTTTTAGAGCCCTAGGCTCCAAAATGTAGTATTTTTAAATTGCACCACTCGTTTGGCCCCCCCTATTGCACACTTTGGCCCTAGGAATTAATTGCCTAGTAACTGGGTGCACATTCACTATTTCCAAGGGCCCACTAGGGAATTTTAATTCCCCAAGTCTCACCCCATGGCCTAACCCTCGTGCCCTAGAGGATCAAGGTAGTCACGCACAAATTATGGGAGTCGCAAATCAAAAATCCCATAATTTCACATCCTCGTGAGTGACAGACCTCCCTCTTGAAAGAAGGAAAACATCCTCGATTTCCTATAAACCAAAACAAAAGAAAATAATAGCAATGGAAATATCAAAAGTAAATGAAATAACCAAATATGAAAATAGAAAAATAACCAAATAACCAAATCTGAAAGACAGCCCCAACAATGCCATCAACATATCAACCAAGTTTGAAATGCAAGCGACCCAATAGACCAACCAAATCTAAAAAGACAGCATACCAATGTAGCCAACTGGTTAACCAACAATGAATATGTATTTGTAGAGCCATTGTAACAAATATATAATACATTGTACATAAGATGCATCAAAACAAAGTGGCTAGCACACCAATCATGGAGACCTTCATGACGGCAAAGATACTATCTGCAACCTGCACCTCGGGTGAAAGAAAATGTAACACCAAGTGTCCTCTAGGATACATGAGCAGGTATGTACAATAGGAATGAAAGCACTAACTCAGAAATCGTATGCTAGATCCCAACAGAAGCACTCCTTCAAGGATCGCACCTCTTCCTCTTCACAAAGTCATGACCATCATCACCAACATAAAAGTGCGGCCTTTGACAAGAAGAAGAACTCTAGCTCAAAAGGACTTGTACCATTCACCATTTGTCCAAAGCAACCAAAGCAAAATTCCAATATGGAACCTAGCACTTCCCAAACGGAAGATGCAACCCCAGCAGAAGACAAGAAAGGCAAAGCTATTCAAATACCATACTATCCTCATCGACAATGGCTGCTCTCATAATTTCCTAGCTAGTTCTATGGTCGAAAGACTTAGGTTGACCACCAGTCCTAGTCCCATGGACTATCAGATTGAACTCACAAATGGAACTACCTTCTTGTGCAACACTAGGATCAAAAACTTATCCTTTCACATCCAATAATATACGAACAAGTTGAATTTCGACATCATGTCTCTTTCCCGGTACGATGTCATACTCGGACAACAGTGGCTCTATGACTATGATCCATCAATCAATTTTTGTAGCCATACTATCGAGTTTGTCCACCAAGGAAAACTTATTGAGCTAACTAGTTCTAGGGACTCTCCTTCAACTCCACTTGCCTCCACCTTACAAGTAAAGAAGTGGGTTCATAAACATCAAGTAAAGATTTCACTTCTATTGGTTACGATAGTTGAGGAGACACCGACACCTCCTGAGTACCTCAACCAACCTTTTTTCCAGCCTTACCTAGATATTTTTCCACAGGAATTGCCAAAGCAGTTACCACCTCGACGACTAGTGGATCACCTAATCGAACTTATTCCTAGCAGTAATCTACCATCAAAACCTCCTTATCGGGTTTCTTACACTCAAAATGAAGACCCACACCTTCCGTTTGAGGTCATGACCAATGCTTCCAACATCACTATAGGAGTAGTCTTGATGTAAGAAGGCAAAGTTATTGCTTTTGACAACCATAAACATTTTGATATCCAAACCAGATACTCGATTTATGATAAGGAGTTTCTTGCTATTATACAAGCTTATCACTCTTGAAAACATTATCTCATGGGAGCCGACTTGGTGGTAAAGACACCATCACTCTCTAAAGTATATCTTTACTCAGCCAGTAATGAAGGCTCGACAAGCACGTTGGGTTGAGTTTCTGGCCAACTTTCACATGACCATTGAGTACAACCTAGGACTATGCAATGTAGTTGCAGATGCTCTCAGCAAGTTAACTCTAGCATCAGCTATGGTAATCTCTACATTATCTGTGGATCTTCCTAATTCGTTTAAAGGGAAATATCTCCATGATAAAGACTTCAGCACAACAGTACAAGTTTAGAATTTACCATGATATTTTCTACACCAGTTCATTATCTCCACCAGGGTCTTCTTTTGAGTGGGAGGGAATGTCATGATCTATGATGTATTCCTTTCTCTATATCTTAGACTTATGGATGGTTTGATGAATGGACAATTGTGGAAGGGTATGCCCTTTTGACTAGACACTTCCTATAAGGCACAACCCGTTACAAGAGACACATTCTATTGAAGAGACACTACCATTGTAATGTACCCTCTCATTAAGGGTCACACCCTTCACAAGGGGTACACACCTCTTCATGCACACACACTTTGGAGTACACACCTTTCCATGTGTGACTCTTCACTCTCTATATAAGAGAGGCCCAACTGTATGGATGACACACTACAAACACTCAAGCAATACAAATACTCCTTGTTCTCTGCTATTTCAGTCTCTTTCCTCTTCCTTAGCACATTTCTAAATATAGTAAATCTAGGATTTCTTACACTTAGCCATGAAAAACTCACTCTTCTTAGGGTTTATGAGTAACCTCTACCTTCAGAGCTCAGTGAACACAATTGCAAGATGCTCTTGATGCTCCTCCTCATCTTTCAACAATACAATCATGTCATCAAAGAATGTACCCACGAAGGCTCCGTGGTCTCGAAAGATCATGTCCATCATTTTTTATGATTGAAGGTGGCAGGAGCATTACTGAGTCCAAAATGCATAACCAAAAACTCATACAACCCGAAAGAAGTCCTGAACACTGTCTTATGCACATCCTCTAGATGTATGCGAACCTGATGGTACCCACTCTTCAAATCAATGCGGTTGAAAACAGCTCCCCCCTTCAACCTATCCACAGAATATCATCTATCCTGGGTATAGGGAAGCGATTCTTAATGGTGATCTGATTCAAGGCACGGTAATCAATACACATAGAAAAGAACCATCCTTCTTCTGAACCAATAGAACTGGAGAGCAATAAGGCGATGAACTTGGCTGAATCAGCCCCTTGTCCAAAAGTTCATTTACCTGACTCATGATCTCCTCTTGCTATGCCGCAGTAACTCTGTGAGGTGGTCTATTGGGTGGACTACTGCCAGGTATGATGTCAATCCCATGGTCCTCTGGCCTTTCATGTGGAAGCTCACTAGGCAACTCATTAGAAAAGTAATCTAAAAATTAAGTTAGAAAAACAACACTTTGCTTTTCCAAATGGTAAACAATATGTTCTTCATTTACAGAGGATATCTCTCTAGCAAAAACCATGTATGCAGAAATATGACTTTTCATTACAGAATTAATGGCAGAAGCTGTTACAACTAGGACAGACTCCCCATTTAATTTTGTGTCAATTACATGGGTAAGGGCTATCTCATCTCGAACCTTACCCCAAGCTCTACATAACTCAGTTTCCTCACCGTGGGCCTGCTCATCACTGATCACATTAGGCATCAATCCATCCATGGTCTTTTGTTTCTTCCCCTTCTGATCACCTTTGCTTGCCTTAGCCTTCTCCTCATTCCACTTTGGGCAATCCCGAGACACATGACCTGGTTCTTTGCATTTGAAACACTTCTTTTCCTCATAGAGGGTTCTCCGCTCCTTTAGACTCAAATATGCGGATGCCTTTTTATTGTTTTCTCGCCTCCCTACAACAAATGCAGCCTTCTGACAATTGCCCTTCTCTATTTTAGAAAATCGAAACTCTGTTTTCTTATTTTTGCCATCTTTCTTAGATTGCTACTTCTATCCAACTTTGAACCCTGAAGTCCTCCCCTGCATTAGAGCATATGCCATACTAGCATTCTTGATAAGCTCTCTCAGCTCCTTAGGTAGCCTGCAACAATATTTATCAACCTGCTCGGTGAAAGGAACAAGCTAGTAGGAGCTAACGAGCAACAAAGCTACACAAAACTTGCTATTATACTCCTCTAAATTACGGCAATTAATGGAATTCAGCTCATGCCAAGCAGTCATAATATCAACTTCAAAAGTCGTGGTAAGCCATGTAGCCAAAAACACCTGCTTGAAACCTACCCATGCGTTTGGTGCAGTGTTTTGCATAAGCATAGTGATCCACCATTGAAGTGCATTCCCCTTTAGAAAACTTGTAGGTCGGTGTACCTTGGATGATTTTGTGAAATTCCCTCATGTGTAGGCTGCATCGAACTGCTGCCAAAAGGTCAAGGCCTTAAGTTTGTCTTGCACCCCACTGAATGTCTCAAATTTCACAGCTGCACCTGGCTCTTTAAAGTCCTTCAACTTCCCTTGAGGTGCCAAATTGCCATAAATTAAAAGCACTATGCATGATTATGTACCTTTCTACCATCATGTCTCTTCCCAAATGCATCCACTCCATACAAATGTATACGATTATGAATTTGGAATCTACGTCTTCTAATTTGCAACTCTGACTCCCATCTATGAGTAGTGGAGGAAATCTAGATGTCCCCTTCATAGACAATACCAAGGATCTCTTCTCCTCTAAATACTTGTCAGAGATAAAAGTATTTTTCAAACTGCATCATTTGGGACCAACATGCCTCACTCCATCGTGTATATAATGTGACATAAAAAGATTAATGGGGGTGGAAAACCTCTCACATCCCTAAGCCTAGCCATGGTTTGAGCGAGCAATACCACTTGAAAATGAGATGGAATTTGAGTAGTGAAATCACCCTCGCTCTTTTGCTTTTGCTTTTATTTCCTCGCCTTGACTACTTTCTCTTCTTCTTTTGATTCTACCTCATTTAAATCATCCTCAATCAAATCATCATCATCACCAAAAGAAATAGTCTCCTTATTATCCAAACTCAACTCCAACAAATTGACATCTTGTTGAAATAGGTATTTATGAATCCAGAACATGAACTCGAAAGGGCTATTTGCACTATCTACAATGACAAAATGAATAGAGATAGAAGAGAAGAACTTACTCCATGTGCATCTTTGTCCAAACCCATTTCTTTTTGTCCTTCTTTTCTCTCTACATGCTCCAAACTCTTATGTAAGGCTCACCTTCTTTTCTCTCAACATGCTCTAGCTCCTTGTCTCCTTCTTGATCTCTATATCATGATTATTCTTGACTCCTACCGTAGTCTCCATTGCATGCTTGTGTGTAGACTTGATCATCACCATTCTATTAAATTTTTAATAATTATATAATCATGTCTTAAAAACTAATTGCAACTATGCTTGAATCATGCAAAAGAATAGTGATTCAATTATTTCAAAATGAAACGCATGCTTCACTAAAGTGAAATATATTCTACACAAAAGAGTCAACTCAAACTTGTTTTACTGCTCTGTGTGTGTGTGTGTGTGTGTGTGTGGTCCCCTTCCCACATAGCTTGCCAGGGTGAGCCATGCTGGAGAGAAATACAAAAATGTCACCATAAACTTTATTAGCCCTCTAGCATAGCTCACCGATGAGCTATGTCCAAGGGGTGCCAGAGATGATTTTTGGAGACCCCCTTCAACATAGCTCACCGACAAGCTATGTCGAAGAGGGATTAAAAATTTCCTGCAAACTAGTTTTTTGTTCCCCCTCTAGCTTAGCTCGACAGCGAGCTATATGGAGGATAATAATATTTTTCCTTCACACCTCTATGTCCCTCTCTCCCTCCCCCGCCTCTCTCTCTCTCTCTCTCTCTCTCTCTTTCTCTCTCTAATTTTAACTCATGAGACCCAACAATCATCTATCCAATTGTTGGACATCCCTTATACAATGGCAAATATTCATAGGGTATTTACATGTCTTTCAAGGATAGAACAAGGCTTGCGCGATGACAAGTAGCCAAAAATAGTTTAAAATTTCAGTATTTTAGAAATAGGCTTCTTTTACTCTACAATAACAAAGTAGATCTACTAGATAAGAGCATAGAAATTGAGCAAAGATCTTTGCCCATTACTTAAATAAAAGAAAGCAAAGCAGATTGTATACCCCCACTAGCATAGCTCGCCGGTGAGCTATGTCGGAGGGGTGCCAAAACATAAAACAAAAATGATATTTGGAGACTCCTCTAACATAGATCATCGGTGAACTATGTGAGAGGGGTGCCAACAAATGAAAGAGATATTATTTTTTGAGACCCCCTCTGGAGGGGTTATAAAAGTCTCTCTCTCTCTCTCTCTCTCTCTCTCTCTCTCTCTCTCTCTCTCTCTCTCTCTCTCTCTCTCTCTCTCTCTCTCTCTCTCTCTCCCCCCCTCTCTCTCCCTCCCTCTCTCTCTCTCTCTCTCTCTCTCTCTCTCTCTCTCTCTCACTCACTTTTTTCTCTTTTTCTCTATGCTATGTCTCCTCTCTTTCTCACTGTCCCTCTCTTTTTCTTTCTCTCTCCTCTCTATCTCATTGCCCCTCTTTTTCTTTCTCTCTCTCTTAGTTTCTGCTACCCCTCCTACATAGCTCACCGGCAAGTTATGTTGGAGGGGGTTTTCTTAAATCTTGAATATGCCAAATGTCTTTGACTCTCGAACTTCATTGAAAACCCAGCCCTTATCATCCACATATCCCCCCACAACGAATGCAGAAGCTCATGCTAGTGGCAATAAAGTTTTTTGCCAATACTCATAATGTGAGACAAACTAGAACAAGAGCTTTTACTTGGGATGAATAGTGACTATGAAATGGGCACTAATGATCCTATGAGAGCATCCAATTCACAAAGAGAGATTTCCACAGTGTTGAATTAATGGGACGTTGGTTGATGTGTAGTCGGAGTGAAGCTCGAGACTGGAGAGTAATATTTTAGAGAGAATTCTTTGTAGATTTCTCTCTCGTTATGGGACTAAAGGTGTGGCAAGCGTCAAGGTGTGGTAAAGCGTCAAGAAGGAAGATATCCGCAAGTAATTGGCATTTCTTCTCCAAAGCTTCAATATTTATCCCAAGCTGCAATGAGCAGCTAGCCAAGACCGTGAGTCCCAACTGCCAAATTGAACTTCACTTACTTTGCCACAAAGATAATGTGTCCTGATCTTGCACTTGCCAACTCTCCGTTTGGCTGTTGAGTCACCTCTTTACTATCCTCTAGGCTCTCTGTGAGCACCTTGACATCCTGCAAATTTCATACTTCAAGCACAAGCCTAGTGGAAGAACTTAAGACCAAGATGCAAATGATAAGACTCAAAGGGCTGCCAGGAATCCCATGTTCTTGAATCCAAAAAATTAACACCTCCACCTTGCATAGGTAGTCGGTGAGCTATGCATGGAGGGGGTATTTTTTAATCCCCTCTTTGCATAGCTCGCCGGCGAGCTATGCCAGGAGGGGCAGAAAAAACATTTGGTATGCCATGATGGAAGGATGAGAGAAGAGCTCTTATATATTTGAATCGATGATTCAACGACTTGTGAGTAGAAGCTAGTGATTCGACGACCATGTACTTGTATAGGCAACTTCAAGGGAGAGAGCTTGGATGTAGCTATGTAGAGAGAGAGGTAGTTTGGCATTCGGGTAGATAGGTAGTGAGCTTGGAAGATAACACTAGACAAAAACGTAGTTTGATAGCATAGAGAAACGTAGACATGTACAAAGCCACTTTCCAAATGCTCGCCACCCACTATTCTATCCGTAGCCAATATCCAAAAGATTGCCAGCCTTCTTGCTATTCTGTTCACAACTACCTTCCTTCTTTTTGCTTGCTCGTGATCTACTTGTGCTCCTCAAGTGTAATAAATTCGCCAAACTAATCATGGAAGAGGAGATACTAGAGCGGGAGACTGTTAACAATTTTCCATATTGGAAACGTAGAGATACAGTTTGGCAGCATATAGATGTAGTTTGGCAGTGTAGTTTGGTAGCATGGAGACAGAGAGGTAGGGAGGGAGCTTGATAGTGTAGAGAAACGTAGAGAGGGAGCTTGATAGTGAGGTAGGGACTGGAAACATGGAAACAAATAGAGCGTTAGGATAGGGAGTGAATTATAAAAGAAACAAAGAGTGATTTGGGATAGGGAGTGGAGTCAGGAGTATTGGAGCTCGAAACCTAGAGAGAAAGAAGCGATGGGAAGAGAGAGAATGATAGGAAGAGTGAGAAAGAAGCTAAGAGAGAGAAAGATAGGAAGAGAGAGAGAAGGAAGCAAACAGAGAAGCATGGGATAGGGAGAGAAGCAAGAAGCATAGGATAGGGACATAAGCATAGGATAGGGAGAGGAAGCAAGAAGAGAGAGGAAGCAAGAAGAGAGAGGAAGCGATAAAGCCGGGAAAAATAACCATTGAAAGTGACGAGTTAGTATCTTTTTGGTTAAAGAGAGAGTTGGTTAAAGAGAGAGTGGGTTTAGGGGTTCTTCATTTTGCAAGCTTCATTGCAACTTCTCTTTTTCACGCTCTTCCATTCTCACTAGGTAGTGTTAAGCCAGCTCACAGCATTGCTAAGCCAAGCTGATGTTCTTTCCTTATTATACCGAGTAAGGAGATGCTATTTCAAAATTTAAAATGCTTCATTGTAGAACATTCTTTGTCCTTGCAAGCGTAAGTAGAAGGTGAAAGCTCTTACAATCTTAATCCCAAAGAGGAGGTGGGTCATGGTAAACAAAAGATCTTTGACTTATGAGATGATCATTATGATGAGAAGGACCATTTTGAGAGTCTAAGTTGCTTGCCTTCATTCACATCAAGAATAACAAGCCTGCCAAGTTGGATACTCCAGTTCTACATTTGGACACCTTGATTAGGGGATTGCCACTAAAGAACAAATTACAAAATGGGATGAGAGATATAATTCATGTACAAGAACTTCCACCTATGTATGATGGTGACTATATTTTTGACTTGGTCTATGAGTAGAATGGAGCAAAGCAAAGATGGCCATCCATGGGTCTGATACAAGACTACAAGTATATCAGGATGTGAGACTGTCAGTTTGTGGGGGATCATTTCTTTGCGACAATGTAGATTGTGGTTTTGTTAAGTTGAAGCAAAAAACAAAATACCATTGATTGGAAAGTGAGATTTCATATTCCATGTTTTAAGCATAGGATGAAAAGGGTACATGGAGGATTTTGTTGCTTTCATTGCAATGAGAGGCCATTACGTGAATTGGAATGTGCATCAAAGATATATTATTGTATCCCAAGTACACAAGGCTTGTTGTTCACTTGGGCTGCCATAGTCATGAAGTGGAAATGGAAGAATGTAGCGAGAATGTCAAAATCATGAGAAACTTGCTGGAGGATTATGTTGAAAAGCTCCTTAGAGTAGGATAACAACGGTTCGTGACAAAGGTGGCTATGGATATAATACTAAATAGCCTAATCTCTGTAGGTGATGACAATGTCACAAAGTTGATGGACAATGGGAAATCAAAGGAGGTATGTGGGACTTTGATGTTCTTTGGATAGAGACGATTAGGGTTGCTTCAAATCCAGCTGATGATTCAATTGATTCTATTTTGAAGCTAAAAGCAAAGTGTCAGTAAGAATACTTCCATGCTTCCTTGTTTCTTGGCCAATTAATGGATACTACCAATGAGCGATGTTGCATTTTTAAAATGTCCACTACTGGAGTGGAATCAGGTGTTGATTTAGTTATTGAAAAGGATGCAAAAAGAAGCCTAGATTTGCAACATTCGTGGGTGTGATTTGATCATGTGACAAGGGTATGTGGGTTGTCGACAATGGCAACACATGTGTATGAACCAAGGTATACACATTGAACACCCTTAATTTGATTTGAAATTAACTTTTTGGATGATGTTAAATCACCTTTTATTGTTGCAATATTCAAACTCTACAAACACTAGCCATTTGTGACATGAAAGTAGAAGACTCAATAGCCTAAATAAAATATTGGGAGACATTAAATCTTGTGATAAGAAACCATGGTGTGATGGATGTTCAATTCCATGGCTTCATGGAAGATGAGGCCATGGCAGATTGAAATGCACTTCGGCAAGTATCTGGAAACTTTAAGGATCAAACTACATCGTTGGTGGGTAGGAAAAGAAGTTGCTTGTTTCATTTTAAAGATATTTTACTAAAGCATATAAAGCAATGTATAGTTGTGGAAGAGAGACATTGGCATACAAAACTGTGCAAGTCATGGAGAAATGCAGAGCATGAAGAAGATGTAAAGGCAAGATACAATCAAAGCCTTCTGGTGAATTGGTGTCGCATATATCCAATAATTGTCTACCTTGGATAGCTGGCTATCAAGGTGGCATGTAAGATATTCTCATTGGGGACCATACATGAATGCAATAAGTATCAAATCATGGAGGAACATATCTTAAAGATTTTTTAGATTAGCTTGTTTTGAAATGAGTTATCATGCATATGCTAATGTGGCCAGTGATGGGAATGTATTTTTTAATGAAATCATGCTACTTGTCGAGTTACGGGAGGGGAAGGGCTAGATTTTATTTGGAGTGATGTATAGCTAGCTACTAGCTATATTTTTATAGGTTTAAAAACTCGCAAGAAAAAAACTCGCTAAGTGCCAAGGCCCCAACTTAGTAGAAACACGTGGGCTAGAGTCTAACCTTGGTGAGGTAACCAAGTTTGAGCCGGAGCACCCATTACCTCTAAGAGTCCATTCCCGCGTAGCTTCGCCGTAGTATAAATGCCAAAAACGGGTGTATTTCTTCTTCACTTGCAAGGTTCCCATGAACGGCTGTGATCATCACGGTGGCAATACACTACTCCGGTGGAGAGAGAGGATTTGGCTCTCCACCCAGGCATTACGAGGCGTGTGCTGGTGTTATTCTTTTGCAGCCAATGGTGTTTCAAGTCTTCTCAGAGTAGTGCATCTTCCAAGTGTTTTTTTTCTTTTAGACGTGCGGGGTCCGTCTAAGCGTTAAATGTTTGGAATGAAAGCTGGCCCGGAGTGGTAACCATTGCCCACCAATGCCGAGCAATGCTCATAAATGCTCACGGAGCAAGGCTGAGAGCTGCGTGGGAACCTCGTCTAAGGAGGCACAAACCGTGGTGAGGGAACCTGGTAAAAAAACTCTTGGGCCAGAGTCTAACCTAACCTTGGTAAGACAAGGAGGGAGCATCTTCCTTGATGTTTGTTGTATAGAGAGGTGAGCTGGGCACTTGTAATTTGCGAGTAGTTCTCAATGACCTGCACGCAAGCCAAGCATGAGAGAGCTTCCCCGGTGACATTCCAGGTAAATTCTCCTTTCCTTTTTCTCAGATCTCATTTCTCATGGTTTCTTCCCCCCCTTTGATTACACTAGTTTCGCTATCCAGCCTTTTGCTTTGCACAGTTTCTTTGGACACTTCTTTGCCGTACTAATCCCCTTGGAATTATTCCAGTTGCCTATTGACAGTGCCTTGAGATTCACCTAGACGTCCGGTTTTGCACGCAATGGTCCTCGTGCTAGCGCTTGGTGACTTGCATATTCCTCACAGGGCACCGGATTTGCCAGTCAAGTTCAAGTCGATGCTCGTACCCGGAAAAATTCAGCATATAGTGAGCCCGGGAAATTTGTGCATTAAGGTTACACGATCTGCCTTTTGATCTGGTTACCCTTTCTCTTCTTTTTGAGTTTATGAACTAGCGATTCATGAAAGTGAACATCTGTCTTCAGGAAGTTTACGATTACTTGAAGAGCCTTTGCGCCGACGTGCATGTTGCAAAAGGAGAGTATGACGAAGATTCTCGGTATCCTGAGACCAAAGTGCTGACTATTGGTTCTTTCAAGCTAGGCATCTGCCATGGCCATCAGGTCTGCTCAGATCTCTTTTTTTAGAATAAAAATTTATGCTTCGTGTTTTTGCTGTATTCGAGTAGAAAGTTTTCTATTCTTCTAAGATCATGCCACATACAGACATAACCGTCTCAGAAACACAAATTTACAATTGTGAAATCGGCAAAACGTTTGACTTTTTGAGACATGATTTGACCACGATTGTATGCGTTCTATTTATTTATCCATTGGGTACTGACAATATTATCCAAAAGTCTCAAAAAAATTCAGAACTGAAGTGAAAGCTGTGCCTCCCAAAAAAATGTATCGGATTGGGCATGATAATTTCGAGTTTTGGTCAATGATTTGTGCATGTGAAGGTCATTCCTTGGGGAGATCTTGATTCTTTGGCAATGCTTCAGCGCCAACTAGATGTCGATATACTTATCACAGGCCATACACATCAGTTTAAAGCATACAAACATGAAGGAGGGGTAATTATCAACCCTGGTTCTGGAACAGGCGCTTACAGCAGTATCACATATGATGTGAACCCTAGTTTTGTCTTGATGGATATTGATGCTTTGAGAGTCGTCGTTTATGTTTACGAGCTTATTGAAGGGGAAGTGAAAGTTGACAAAATTGACTTTAAAAAGGCACAGCCAGCCAACTGAATATTGGAAGGTGGACCTTTGTAATGCTGCCTGATGTTCTCATGCTTGTATTGGTTGTACCTAAAAACATTTGATACGTTTTACCGCTGCTACTTCTTTCTTTCCCAATCAACCTTTTGATGCAAGACAGTCACATAATTTCTGAGAGTTTTATAGTGTATACAAATCTGCTTGTTGGAGCAGTTTCGTAAGACAATCACATAATTTCTGAGAGTTCTAATATATTAGTTTATACAAATCTGCTTGTTTAAGCTGCTGCTTGCTTTTGGAAGTACAGGGTCAATGCCCCGAAGTTCAGGGGCTTGACATAGGATTGTGGGTAGATGTACCACTAGGGGGATGGCTGAGGCTGTCATGTGGGTAGCAAAATGGCTGCCACGTGGACAGCAGACAGAGACGTTGCTTAGGGTTCATTTGGGGCAGCCCAAAAAGTCACCAAAGACTGCCTTAGTGGTGTGGCTGTGGGGCTGGAAAGAGCCCATCCATGAGCCCACACGGATGGCACAAGATCTGCAACAGTGCGCAGCAAGAAAAGGGCTGTGGCATGGAGTAGCTGGTCGGCAGCAGTAGCAGGATCAAGGGCTGTGGCAGTGCATAGCTTGTCGGCAGCAGCAGCAGCAGCAGGATCAGGTACAACAGCATGTACAGATCTGGAACAGGTACAACAGCAGGTTGAGGGCCAGCCACAGGAGCAGTAGCAAAGGCTGCAAAAGGGCATGTCTTATAGGGGCAGGAGACAAGGGCCAGTCGGCCTGTTTGGAAGGGCTTCCTACCCTAGGAAGGGGGCCAAAATAACTTGACAGACCTTGGACTAGGCTGCTTCCAGAGCAGCCAGAAGGAGCCTAGGAGTCTTCTCAGCCTGCAGATTGACTCATCTGAGCGAAAAGCATTGAGAGTACCACATCAATGGAGTACCTTGCAGGAACACCAGTCCCGGACACTTTGCGGCATGACTTACAGCTGTAGGAGAGCACATGGGCTGCATTAGAGGGAGCTTTGTCTGCAGTACACATCAGAGCATACTTTTGCAGGATGGCTCAGCCTTGAGCAGCTACTGAAGCCTACACAGGCGCGTGGCAGAAGAGGATTTAGAGGGTGCAGCAAAGAGAGCCTCATTTTGGTACCTTACCTCATCTAGAGGTGTGGGTACATGTGTTGGCCAGTTTTTGTACATGATTTTTACCTATATATGTATATTGTTTTGGCTGTACATCTGACTTCTCTTTCAAATCTGAGTTGCCCTCTTTACATTTAAGTAAGCACATGTATTTGAGTATCTTGTGATCTTGCTGCGTGGTGGGAATTGGCCTTTAGCGAGCAACTGCCCTGTATTTTTTCTACATGGTCTCAAAGCCAAAGGTTTCAGGGATAGCCTTGCTCGTGACTAGATGCCTAGGAGATCGGAGACCAAGAACCTTCTCCAAACTGAAGGGTGGAGACCTTGCCGAGGAGAAAGGAGCTGTCACATTCAGGATGTTTGTGTGGCTTGCAATTAGTGCAGATCAGGTCAAAAGACTCCACATCCTGCTATGGCTTCCAACTGATCCACATTTTGGGGAGTTTGGGAAGTTGGACGGAACAAACTATCCTATATGGAAAGCGAAGGTTCATAACCAGCTGGAACTTGAGGAATGCAGTCGCTCTTTCCATGATTCTCAGGATGACTGCGAATTCAATAATACCTCAATACGGCACAAGAGGCATGGAAGATCTTACAGGATCTCTATGAGACCAAGAACATGGGGAGTTTGGGAAGTTGGATGGAACTAACAATTCTATATGGAAAGTGAAGATTCGTAACCATCTGGTGGCCAAGGGAATCTGGGAGGTCACGGAAGGCACAGAGCTCAACCTGTCGATGTGATGGAGTCCACAGGGAAGATTGCAGTTCCAGTGGAACTTGAGGAATGCAGTCGCTCTTTCCATGATTATCAGAATGACTGCGAATTCATTGATACCTCATATCGAGCTGGCAAATACGGCACAAGGGGCATGGACGATCTCATATGATCTCTATGAGACCAAGAACATAGGGAGGGTCATCAAGGTTTAAAATCAATTGTTCAATTGAAGATAGATGACAGGCAATCTAGGCTTCTTGGTGAAGGTAGAGATTCTCATGGGTCAGCTCAGAGCACTTGGTCACAAAGTGAATGATAACCAGTTGGCCATGCTTCTGGTCAGTAAGCTTCCGAGGACTACCGAGTGTTGGTGATGACTCACACTGCTGGAGAACGGACGAGGCCAATCACGTTCGAAGAGCTGGGTTCCATTGTTGCTTCAAGAGGAATCCTAGACGAAGCCGTACGATGGAAAGAAGGATGACGATGTCAATGAGAAGGCTCTCATAGCCAAGAGCAAGAATGGCAACAGGAAGCCACAAAAAAAGAAGGATGCAAAGAATGACGGGATGCTCCTGATAGTGAAAACAAGAAAAAGAGAACAAAACAAAATAAATGCTTCTATTGTGACATGTTTGGACATTTTTCTAAGGATTGAAAAATAAAGAAGGCTGACCAAGCGAACCAGTTCGAGGCAACATCAGCGTATGTGGTAAGAGATGAGCTACACTTAGTGACAACACCATGTCCCATTGAGATAGAGTTTGCAGACCGAGGTGTGACTTGTTCATGAGAGATAGAGGAGTGGAGCACAGAGATAGACTTTGTGACCAGAGTGGTCCATGGGATCTGAGGACCAGTCCAGCGCCACTTGCAGAGATGAAAGGGCTCACTCAGAGATGGAGCTTCAAGTCACCCAGAAAGGCATGGAAGAATTGGGTACTTTTTAGAAGTACTTGGCTTGCTCCAAGGGCAAGCATTACCAAACCAAGTCTCTAGGTTTTGTATCCTCAATACATTGCAAGGGAGATTTCAGTTTGGGATGAGTTTTACTATAGGTGGTCTCAGTGGTTTGAAGAGTGGAGGGTGAAAGCCTTCTGTACAGACAGAGGGGGATCTCTCATTGTGAAGGCTTTCTATGCCTGCTACAAGATCGCTCTTGAGATTAGTGACCAAAGACTTGCGATAAGTTTGAGTTGGTGATCGGTAAAGGTGATCAGGAGGGTTCTCTAGGCGAGCCCAGTCACATGATGCTGGAAAGACTAGAGGATGATCCAGTCAAAGCCTTTATGGTGGAGACATGGGATCTGTAGGATTGAGGAGAGACAGTATTACAGTTGGATGGAGGGATTTGTACCAGCGGGGATGAACACAGACCAGCCCCAAGGATTTTACTATGTGGGGAATCAAGGACCTAGATGCGGATGGTTCCGGTTTTATGTCAGGTTGAGACAGACCTAGGAGCTTTAGAGCTCCAGGGTTTGACACCTACATAGGATTATGGATAGATGGACCAGTAGGAAGGTGGCCATTTGGGCCGCAAGATGGCTGCCACATGGACAGCAGACAGAGATCCTGCTTAGGGTTAATTTGGGGCAGCCCAAAGGGCCACCAAAGTCTGCCTTAGAGGGCTGGCTGTGGGATTGGAAAGAGCCCAGTCATGAGCCTAAATGGAGGGATCAATATCTGCAACAGTGCACAGTAAGAAAAAGGCTGCTACAGAGAGTACTTGGTTGGCAACAACAGGATGAGGTACAACAGCAGGTACAGATCTGAAACTGGTACAACAGCAGGTCCAGGGCAGGTCTTGTAGGCGCAGGAGACAGCAAGACTGGTCTCCAAAGACGAGTCTGTGGTAGGCCAAAATAACTTCAGAGAACTTGGACTAGGCTGCATCCAGAGCAGCTAGAAGGAGCCAAGGAGTCTACTCAGCCTAGAGATCATCTCATCTACTTGCAATATTCTACGGGCCATAAGTTCTGACACTTGCAGCAGACCTAGGTTCAGACCTACACCTGTAAGAGAGCTGCATCAGAGGGAGCTTTGTCTGCAGTACACGTCAGAGCATACTTTTGCAGGACTGCTCAGCCTTGAGCAGCTACTGAAGCCTACACAGAGGCACGTGGCAGAAGAGCAAGAGGTTGTGCAAACAGAGCCTTATTTTGGCACCATACCTCAGGGATTGTTTCTAGAGGTGTTGATACATGTGTTGGCAAGTTTTTGTACATGGTTTTTGCCTATATGTCTATTCGGTCTTGGCTGTACATCTAAGCTCTCTTTCAGACCTGAGTTGCCCTCTAAGTAAGCATTTGTATTTGAGTTGTGTGTTCCTTCTATCTTGTGATCTTGGGGGGAATCTTCCGCTGTGTGGGAATTTGGCTTTTAGCAAGCAACTTCCCTCTATTTTTTCTACATCCTCTTGTGGGCACAGCATGCTCTTTGTTATATGGGGATGTCATAGTAGCTAGTCCCTGCTATGCGTGATGGAGTTTATGGATTTTAATCTTAAGAGTGACTCTCGTCAGATTGAATCTGCACTATGTTGTGTTTTTAGAGGATGAGTTTGGGAATGTTCCTGGATTCATCTAGGTATATGGTGTACAGATCTGGGTGCTAGATTCCCTCTGTTAATGCTTGATGATTGGTGAGTCTCTACTCCAGATTCTACTCAACATACTTAGTAGCAGGCCACGTCTATGCTTGACGC
This sequence comes from Dipteris shenzhenensis, assembly GCF_047967505.1. Taxonomy (NCBI): domain Eukaryota; kingdom Viridiplantae; phylum Streptophyta; class Polypodiopsida; order Gleicheniales; family Dipteridaceae; genus Dipteris; species Dipteris shenzhenensis. The sequence continues at coordinate 44,748,183 of NC_141599.1, forward strand.
ATGGACTGTTCTAGGGGGTTGAGTTTTAGGCATGCATAATGAGCAGTGTTCTTGAATGATTAAGATGTTATATTTGCAAATATGTTCTTTTGTGTCATTACAATCATTATGCCGTGGACCATTTTCAAAGCATTAATTTGTTTGTTATATGTCAAGCGTCACTAACAAGAACATGCACGCATGCTGAAATGCAATGCACTTGCACGTGCCCGACAAAGCATTATGTTGTAGTAGAAATAAAGAACATGACAAAAGTAGAAAGTTTGACATTAGGCAAAACACAGCCAATTGTCTATAGAACTAAAATTTAAAAGATGCAAACAATTGATGATCATAAAATGTGAATGTTATTGTTTCAACATACCCAAAATACCCAAGATCCCCTAGAAAATCAACAAAGAGATGAGAATCAAATGTTATTGAGTGATGTGTTAAAAAAGGGTAAGTCAATTTAGGTGTAGGATACCAAATTTTGTTTAGTAGCAACAATGATGTAGACAAAAGAGTTGGTAACTTTTAAAGATGTAGTGTTTTCGAATAGCAAGCAACAATGGATGAGGACCAAAAGCAATATACAAAGATAGTACATTTCACTTTTTGTGAGTGTAGACTAAAGTTATGTTGAGGTATTCATATATGAAATACAGAGAGAACTTACTATGTTTCCTTTGAACCAAATTGAATAGTAATCTTCACAAGTATGGTTTAAGTGAAGTACAAGGTTCTTTAGGAAAAAGGGGAACTTATTTTGGAACCTCTATTGTTTTCACAATTTCTTCTTTAGGCAAAAATGGATTTCGTGTTAAAGGCTCCTATAAAGTGGATTTTTAATCCTATCTTGTGCTATGTAATTAACCTTAAAGTATCTTGTGTAAGGGTTCCATAATTAACCTTAAAGTATCTTTGTTTTTCAAAATTTTAAAGTCTTATTCCCATTGCCAACACTTTGTTTTTTAAAGAGTTGATGAGGATGTGAAGCAATTTGGGATAACACTGCTCAAAACAATGGTAGTATGCGATTGTGCCATTGCTTAGTAAGGATATCTATATTGATTTCGAATAAGAGTATGCGCTTGTCCAAATACGACAAAGGGGTCCAGAATAGAAGGCTTACATCATATTAATTTATGTTGTGATGGAGACATTTATTTAAAATAAGAGTATGCATTAGTGCAAAAACGACAAGACGGCGGTCCACAAGTAGGTGTCATGCAAAGAGAGAACATGGGGATAGAAGGCTCACATCATATTGATTTATGTTGTGATGGAGGCATTTATTCAAAATATCCAATAAAAAATTCTACTCCAATTTTCAGTCTAATAACACTGTGGGTGATGGCAATAAGGGACTGTATGAATGCGTCACAACTCAATCTGCCGTTGCATAAATATACAAAAATGAGATTGCAATGAATAATAGAAATCTCTAGATTGAAAGAGCAACTACAAAAGGCCGAAGAACGCGAGAAGTTGAGGAAAGCTAGAGCAAAAGTCAATTCATTGGGAGATAGATTTAGGAAGAGACAAATTTACAACATTGTGAAATTGAAAGCTGGCATTAGAGGATGCTAGTGTAGAGTTTAGGAAGCAAGGTAAGTTTCTTTTTCTTTTGTTATTTTGAATGTAACACAAAGCCAAAAAGCTCTTTGAGTTGTCGTAATGAAGAATCAAACATTAAGACATTATGCTTACGAAAAACCATATAAAATCCAAGTATGTGCTTATCTTAAGTGAGCCCAACCACCAAACGTACTTTTTTGATTGCACACTAAACGTAAATAGTAAGTACATGTATTGAGTCTACAAAACTTACATCATAGTCACTACTTTACTCTAGTGAGTTATATCTTGTACTATTTGTTACTAAGATTTTAAACTCTATTTGTCCACTTGTGGACAAAAGTCTTTCAATGCCTAAATTCTGCATGTTTCTATGTAACTATTGAGCACTCAATGATAATAGCAATCCTTCGTAGAAAAACTCTTATGTGTGCTTGTTGTAGGAAAATCTTAGAGCGTCAAAAGAAGGATGTTGATCCTAATGCTGTTCCAATAAAACAAATAAAAGGTTTACTATCAACTATTGTTGCGAAAAGTATGCTACAGGAGGGATTTTTTAAAATAGACAAATGCAAGGCTGTCCAAGAGTTTGTAGATAGCAACAAAGTTGATGTGATCCAAGAGGCACTTGATGAGAGGAGAGTGAGCAGGAAAGGTTACACCTCTATCTTAAAGGTTACACCTCCATTTTAAAAGTAGTGTTATCAACCTTAAAAGACCAGAGAATAAAATGTGTGCTCTTATGGAAGCCTACAGAAGTGTGGAGAGAGGCCTACTCAACCAGCAAGTCGATTATTATATTAGAATTTTTTGCCATATTAAACGGGTGTATGAAAGTGACAAGGGAAGAACTATGTATAATCCTTGGAACAACATTTTTGTCAATCTTCAACAAGTACAAAGGAGAATGTTTGAACTTTATGGTGTGACATTTAAAGAGTGCCAAGAATGTCTCAAATTTGTTATAAAACTGGATGAAGTGAAATTGTCAAGGAGAAAAAGATTGAACGCGATAGCATCACACTAATGAATAGAGCTCCATCAATTATAGAAACAAACTCAGAACATCCAATATGCCACATAGTCTAGGTCTTTGTTGAAGATATCATAGAAGATGTGGAGCATTTCTTATTTTGAAGAAACTCAAAGAGCATCAAGTCAAAAGACTTCTATTCTTCACCTAGTCGGCTGCCTTCAACGAAATGGGCCTTCTCCTTATAAATACTTCTTAGGGTTTCCTCTCTCTTGAGAACAACACTTGCAAAATGTAATGTCCTCTTGGTTGAAATTTCTAGGTTGTCTCCTTGATTTGGCCAGCTAGAGTGTGGTCAAATTGCTTTCTTTTGCAAAGTCCTAAAATCCGTGCAAATGGGTGGTTGAAGTTAGGCCCAATTGACCAAAATCACTTTCTTTTGTACAAATTTTGGTGTACAAATTTTGGATCTAGAATTTTCTCTCTTAAGAACAACACTAGCAAAACTCAAGGATTACTTGAGAAAATTTTATGGTTGGGCTCTTTCCTTTTACTTCACAAATGTATTGGATGCAAAAAATAACCAATAATGCATAAATTACATAATGTACAGTAGAAACCAATTTGGCCAGCTGGAGTGAGGCCTAATTGGGCAAACCACTTTCTTTTGCATAGTTCTAAAAATTGTGCACTAGAAAGTGATTTGGGCCGTTGAAAATAGGCCCAACTTATCGAAGTAGATCTACAATTTTATCTCCCTTAAGAAAAGCACTAGTAAAACTTAGGGACTACTTGAGAAGATTTAATGATAGGCTCTTGCCTTGAGATCAAGCAAAAAAAGTGCTATAGCCTATTATTCAAGAAGGAAGTTTTAGTCTGTGTTTTTTGTCAAATCTACAAGAAGATTGCTTATTGGATGCTTTTTTATCATTGTTAGTGAGAGATGCTTTTACCTTTTCTCAATAGTACAATGCCTCTTTTTTCTTTCATCCACATGCTCCACTAGGTGCTTGTCCTAGATCAAGAGCCCCCCATTCCTTCCTATCCTCTATTTTCCATCCCATTGATGTCTTCTTATCCCATGACCCATTCCTATAATCTATCCCACCCTCCCCATCCTTGTCTTCCCATTCCTTCTATTGTCTATTTCCCCTTCCCTATCCTCTCCATTCTCTCTTTGTATCCCCTTTGCATCCCACTCAAATGAAATGGTTGAACGAACTCACCGTGGCCTGAATCTATCAAGTCGAATCCTATCAAGGTAGTCAATATCAAGACACTTGGAATATTTTACAAGAGTTGGACCAAACATGCAACACATGAAAGGTTTCTTATGTTCAAATTTGCTAAGAGAAACAAAAAAGTGAATGATACATCCAAGAAATGTTTTTAATAGGATATTGTGACAATGAGAAATCCTACTATTAATATGATGTAGAAAATCATGATATAACTTAGTGGAAGATGTGTGTGTGTGTGTGTGTGTGTGCACGCGTGCGTGCGTGTGTGTTTCACCTAACAAACAATCTAGATACTTCACTAAGGGACCAATTTACATTTCCCACATAATATCTAAGTAAACTGTATGCACCCATATGCTAAGGCCCTCCATAGTAATCACAAGTGGAAGTAATCCATTCCAATTCAACTCCTTTTGACAAATTGCTAAAGGGGGGTTCAACTCAAATAATCACGAATGGAAATCATCCATTGTTAGCAAGACCCCCTCTCCAAAAATACAATGGTGGAAGTCAATTTAAAATCATTCTCATATCGTCAAACTAAAAAATATAGGCTTCCACCAAATAGGTATCCCTTGTAATACAATAGTAAGAGATAATCCGTCATAGAGTGATTCTCAAAGCTCCCAACTCCTTTTTCTTCAATCCATCAAATCATGCCAAAGAATCCACTATGCGAATCCGATGGAGAGGTATGTTGACTCACCTAGCATCATCATAGTCAAATTAAAGTTATAACAATTCCTTTAAGCTATAGAAGCTAGGTTTCAATGCCAGCACACAGTTGTTATCCTTGTCACTCTATCTAAATTTGCATAATTCAAATCTTGGCACTGTTACATTCTAGAAAAAGGCAAAGGTTGGTATTTATAATTTCCCAAAAATAACTTAAGGTTTATGGAAATATAGAAGTAAAATAGAAACTTCATAAGGTTTCAATTTTATCCTAAAAGGCCCCTTAAAGCCTTATAATAAAAAATCACAATACCCATGTTGTAATCACGGTAAAGATACTTTTTCCAAGTTATAGCCACATATCCATAACACATTACCCATGAAAAATTCCCACGAGTAGGAATTCCCAAGGGGAATTTAGCCTTCCTAAGTAATCTTATAAAGGCACAATATTTTGTACCACAATCTACACTTCTCCATATTTTCATATTCCAAGGAATCCCATGTGCAAGGTACATCCTATAATTAGAAAATTGTATGATAAGAAATTTATGAAAGGTTAAGAAAATAAATATGCAAAACATAATTTTAAAATATTGTCCAATTTTTTTTTCAAAAGGATTATCCAACTTTCAAAGTGCCAGAACGAGTTTGACAATAATGAAAATAGAATGGAATATCTACATCATTAGCCTTAAAGTCTTTTACTCCTTAAGTATTATCAATGTCTCACATATCCAAGCAAAGAATTGGAGCTAGGGCAATCAAAGGAAAATAAAAAGATGAAGCATGACTACCTCTAAAAGGTTCATCTTGAGCCTTTCTACCACTAGTGTTTAGAAATTCACAATGTTTCAAACTAGTGTTAAGTAAAAAATGGCAATCTCTACGAAAACAAACAATAGTAAAAATTCCAAGGAGATTTCCTTCAATCCAACTCTGTCTCGTGATCAATCGTGATCAATCAATGCTAAGCAAAAAAGTTTGATCAATCAATGTTAAGTAAAATTTAATCCTAATCGGCTTTTGAAAGGAAATCCCTTATTAGTGAAAGAGACTCTCAATACTGCGATAGTACTAAAGTATAAAAGATAGACATTCTCCTTCCTAGGTAAACCTTACTTGCATTTTTTTTTCATGAACATCAAATGCATAATAGTCTCAATTGATACTTACAAGGGAATGATAATTATAGCACATGCTAGGTTTTTTGTTTATGCCTCTAACATGCCAATGGAATGCCTCTAATCAAAGGACCAAGTAAGTGTCAAGGGGACTTGATTTCTTATCCTCATGCTTCCTCTTCTTCTTTGAATTACTATCCTCATTTTACAAATCATCCATGTCACTGCAAGATTCATCTGTGTCTGAATCTAACTCACTGTCTGAGTCATCATCCTTGGATCGGCTTTTAAACAATCCAAACTATTGCTCTGCTCTTTTGGCAGCATCCACCAATTCATTAAAACCATTCGGGCCTCGGATCTTCAAACTGCTTACTGCACAACAGATTTCTTTCTGTAATCCCTTGCAAAAGTACTCCGCCAACATCTTGGTTGTGGGTCTTTCTACCACATCTAATTGAGTGTTGAGGTTTCAGAATTTCAATGCATAGTCTTCACCATCAGTTTCTTCTAATAGAGCTCTTGCAACTTCCGGTGGATATCATTCGGTGTTTTTTGCTTACAACACCTTTGTAAGAAAGACGCCTTCAATTCCTCATAGTTCGCAAACTGTGCTAGGCCATACAAGCTGAACCAACTCATAGGCCTGCCACTCAGGGTACTCATGAACTGATGTAACTTTTTTGAATCACCAAACATGGTGTCGAAGCCACTCGCCTACCATCAGATTTCAAACTGTGCCGCATGGCTATTGAATCATCCTTCCCATGGGTGGTGCTGGTGGAATTGTGGTGTAGGTGGTGCTGGTGGAACTCATGGCAAAGGTGCCTATGGCACTATTGGGAGTACTGGCATTATCGGCACTGTTAGCACTATAGGCACTATCGACACTTGTGGTACTACTAGTTTCACTACTTCTTTTGAAGTTGATTGCATTTCCAAATTTGGCTGAATTGTTGAATTAATTTGTGTGTTTGAATTCAATTTGCTTATTGTATTCCACAAAGCAACCAGATTTAATTGACTTACTGGGATTACCTATGGCTCTCACCTTGGCAATGGACAAAGGGGGAAGATGTGATACCAACTTGGTACAATCTCCCTCCCTCTAGAAACTAAGACTTTGCAAGATCTCAAGAAAACATCGAATAAGGATGCTCAAGATGATGTCATCTCTACTGGAAGGTTGGTTGAATGCTTCGATAATGCAATTGAAAGTGGAATAAGAGGCAATGAGGTCTTACGAAGTCTTAGGAGAGTTACCAAAGAGTCCAATGTTAAATGGAATTGAAATAGGAAAACAATGCATTGATTTTCCTATCATTAAAAAGAGAGGCAATGCATTGGTATGCAATTATAGTGTTCAATGCAATTACAATGGATTGTATGCAATAACAGTGTTCAATGAAATTAGAGTGGATTGTATGTAATTACAATGTTCAATGTAATTACAGTGGATTGTATCCAATGTAATTACAGTGTTCAGTGCAATTATAGTGGTTTGTATGCAATGTAATTATAGTGTTCAATGCAATTACAATGGTTTGTATGCAATTACAGTGTTCAATGTAATTACAATGTTCCATGTAATTACAACAAAAAATTGTATACAATGTAATTACAATGGATTGTATACAATGTAATTACAATGTTCAATGTAATTACAATGGATTGTATACAATGTAATTACAATGTTCAATGTAATTATAGTGGAATGTATGCAACTACAGTCTTCAATGTAATTACAATGGATTGTATCCAATGTAATTATAGTGTTCAATGTATTTACAATGGATTGTATCCAATGTAATTATAATGTTCAATGTATTTACAATGGATTGTACCCAATGTAATTTACAATGTCCAATGGATTTTATACGATGTAATTACAATGTTCAATGTAATTACATGGAATGTTATTACAATTCAATTATAGTGGAATTGAATTGCAATGGAATTTAATTACAATGGATTATATCCAATGTAATTACTTTCTTTTGTGCAAAGAAATATTTGTTTATATTATAATCATATGATTTGTATAATGAAGTCGCTGCTGAGCAAAAAAATCTCCTCTAAGGAGGAAGATCTAGCTAGGGGGAAAGTGACTATGTCCTCCCCTATGTGCACATTAGTGTTCTTCACTTCTTCTGAATCTTTGATTGATGCATTGCTGTTATGTTATTGAGGATATTCCTGAGGGGTGTTGGATTTGTTTCTTTTCAAGGGATAACTTTTTACTCTATGGGTAGATAACCCACAAAGGAAATAAGAATTAGGTAAATTCTTGTACACTAATGGTTGCTCCATGAATATACTCCCATTTCTATTGACAATCACTAAGGTGTCAAGAAGGTCCTCATCCACATCCAGCTTGACACAAACTTGAGGATGCCCTCTACAATTGATAAATTTATCTTTTTTCACATCAATAACCTGCCCTAGACTCCTATAGAGATTTAGGGCTTGGTTGACAAGAGAAAATGGAAGATGAGGGAGTTCAACACACACTAGCACAAAGGTAGACCTAGGTTTATCAGGGTTAAAGTCTTGAGACCAAAATTCTAGATATAAAGGTTAGTGCCTAATGGTCCAAAGACCATGGTGTAAAGCTTTCCAAGCCATGTCTTCTATTTCAAATAGGAAAAAAAAGTAACCTTTTCTCAAAAATCTTACACTGGTGAGAACTAGGCCTTTCCTAATCCAATTGTTTCTAAGCCACTTGGTTAAAGATTCAAATGCCATAACAATATAGCTTCCATTGACTAAAGCGTAGATTCTTTGTAGCTTTCACTCTAGGGGAATCCAAGAAGAAAGTGTTGGCTTTGACATCATAGGAGATTATTTTTAAAAATCCAAGAGTATTAAATTGGAAGAAATAGCAAATATTGCAAACGATTGTCTTTATCATCACAAGAGTGTAACTTGCAAATCTAAGAGTATTAAATTGCAATATTACATTGACGTATATTGCAAATATAAGAAGTAGGAATCATCACAAGAGGAACTATCACCCTTTAATTGAATAATGTCAGTAGGCCAAAAACCATCCTAACCAATGACTCTTTAATTAGATTGTTAGCGTCTAGCATTGTTAGCTAACATTGTAAACTAGCATTATCACTCGTATTGCCAACTAGCATTGTTAACTATCTATTAAGTAGTATTGTTAGCTGCTATGATTAACTAACAATGCTAGCTAGCATTGTGTAGCACTTGTCAACTAGGACTATCAACTAGCACTATCACTGTTAACTAGTACTACCAACTAGCATTGTTAATCTCTCTTAAGTAGGATTGTTAAAAACTAGTATTGTTAACTAGTAGTGTTAACTAGCACTACCATGTAGCACTGTCAACTAGTGCTATCAACTAGTACGATTAATCAGCTAGCGCTATTGTTAACTAGTAATGTTAACTAGCACTACCATGTAGCACTGTCATCTAGTGCTATTAACTAGCACTATTAACTATCTATTATAACTAGTATTGTAAGTAGCATTGCTAACCAAATAACAGTACTATAGTTCATAGTTCCTTAATAGCATCTTTGAGGCATAGTTTGTTATAGTCTGTCATATTTTCTTAATAGTCTAATAATAGTGTTTTAATAGTTTGCAATGTACAACTCCAAGACAAAGAAAGATAAATGCATTGAAGGATTTTAAAGTGTATGGAAAGAGATAAGGAGACTGAATTCTATTAAAGTGACATACAACAATGTCCCAAATATAGAAGAACTTGGTATAATAGTCATACATTCAATTCCCTTCTCATTTTGTCAGTCTTTTCATTTTGCTTAACATTAAACTCCAATATTTGCATGGACTATTCGTCGTTGAATAGGTCTTGCTCAAATTGTGCTATGTGCTATTGATGATTCTGTGATTGAAGCCAGATAAAAGACTATGGCTACACATTCGTCAACTAAAAGATGTAGTTATGAATAACATTCCTACACTCATCAGACCCATTCCTTTTTCTTGTCTTGACTCACCCATCTATCCTATAGGCTACCTCCACAATCACAATGAACACACATTATAATCCTATTCAAATTATATTACTACAAACTTATACACATCTTCCACTCCATTATGCTACTACACACTGAACCCTCTCTATTGTGTCATGCCTAACAATAACGACTCAACACCAACACCTTAACAACCCATAGACTAAAGAATTTCTACATCACAATGGGATCACAACCCACCCCATTTATCCGACCATCGATAAAGATCATCTTAACACATTTGACTTGGGTGTTGTAAGCAGTGAGAGCTTGAGTTTTGACATTCTCTGGTTCTTCTTCTTCTTCAGTTTCTACTTCCTCAACAAGATTGGCTGAACATCTCTTCTTGGCATAACATTCCTTTTCAAAGTGTCCAGGTTTGACCACAAAAGTTACATTTAATTTTGCTCTTTCCCTTGAAGCTTCTTAAGTTGCTTCTGGCCAAATATGCCCCTTCTTTGTAATCACTTCTTTGTTTGATCTTTCTCTCCTCTTCCAAGAGTGATGCTTTAATTTCTACCAGACTTATCTGGAATATTGGTGAGTGTGGTTATAATAGTGCCATATTCTTCAGTGAGACTTCTAAGTAAAATGGCAACTACAATATCTTCATCAAGATTAAACTTGATGCCAGATAACTATGTCAAAATGCTCTTCGTTGAATTTAGATGTGAAGAGATGGACTCCCCCATATCCAATTTTAAGTCAAAGAACTTGATAAGCAAGCTATACTTAGAGCATCTTCCCTGTGCTCCAAACACATGCTCAAGATGAGTCCATGCAGCATGAGCAGTCTCACATCTATCAATGTGATAAATATAGGAATCACTCAGACCAAGAGCAATTATAGCAAGAGCTTTTTCATCTTTTGGAAGCCATGAAGCTTCTCCTTCTCTAGTTGTAGGTTTAGTTTCTTTGCCATTTGCTACCTTCCATATTCCCTTTTTCATGAGAATAAACTTCAGTTTTGTTTGCCAAGTGTGGAACCCCTCTCCTTCAAACTTAGCTATTTTAAGTTTGGAAGCCATTTAGGAAGGTCTTACCAAATTAATGGCAGTGTTTAATCCTTTTACAAAAGGTCAATCTTTCTGAACAAAAAAATCACCACCATATAGATGCAAATTGCAAGATAAGAATTTTTTAAAAAACCTAATTGTTTGGCATAATCATAACCAGTTGTCTTCTCCCACAGCTCGAGTCTTCTTCACCTTGGACTTTGTCTTTGTAGTCTTCTTGATTTTGGAAGAGCTTTGAGAACTTGAGGTTGGCATGTTGTCAAGAGATTAACACCAAGTGAACTGACATTCTCTGAACTGAAATGACATACTTTGAACTAATTTTTGGAAGAATAATCTCTGAACTGAGTGTTTTACTGGAGTTTTCTTCACCTTGGACTTTGTCTTTGTAGTCTTCTTGATTTTGGAAGAGCTTTGAGAACTTGAGGTTGGCATGTTGTCAAGAGATTAACACCAAGTGAACTGACATTCTCTGAACTGAAATGACATACTTTGAACTAATTTTTGGAAGAATAATCTCTGAACTGAGTGTTTTACTCCTCAAGCATTTAGTGTAGCATAAAAAACTCCAAAAAATACACTAGAAATGCTTGCAAACTCACATGTAAACTTGGAGGATGAAATTCAACCAGATGAGAGCAGCTCTTTGAGGGATTTTGTTGTGCAATGAAAGATATAGGACTAGGGAAGACCTAGTACCAAGCTTGGGTGAAATGTCGCGTCAAGTCGCCATAGCTAGAAGCTCCAATGTTGACTGGTTTTTTCATCACGCCTCAATTACTGGAGCATTTGCTTTCAGATTTGAGCTTTGGATAGTCCTTGGTGTCACCCAACTTCCTCTAAGAGGAATTACAAGATTGTTGACTGAGGTGAGTAGCATTACAGAAGTGGCGCGGAATACTCAGAGATGCAGTGCATCTTCATGGCAACATATTTCAGAGATCCCACCAGTTAGAAGGGTCGCCCAGAAGCAAGGAAGGTCTGGCTGAAAGGGCTCCTCAAGATATTGCGTGGATGGAGAGACCAGAGCTGTCAAAGCTCAAGGTAGAAGAAGGGAGGACATGGAGGCATTTGAGAAGAAGGAATCTTGTTGGAATCTTTTAAGAATCTCATTCTTAGCACTTAGATTCTCATAGAAGACAATGCAAGTAACATCCCTGTATCTTGCAACGGCGATGTTTAGATCCTTTGCCTCAACCTTATTACTTGATATGCCTTGCGTATTACTTACAACACCTTTCAAGCATCTATAGAACCAAGTCCTCTTTGCCATGTACTCAGGTGTATGTCTCCTGCCCTTCACTATTTGTGGCTTTCCACAGCCCACCCATAACTCCCTTGCCTTTATCAGGATCTCAGAAAGAGAAGAGCTTTTTTTCAACCTAAATGGAGCCGAATTCAGCCTTTCTGATTCTAGAATGTACTAGTCATCATTAAATATGCATACATGACAAATGACCTGTTGAAACTTTTCCATCCACTCAATCTGTCCTTTTCTTCCCTCATCAAGGGCGATCCTGCAAGCTTCACAAAAGTGTTTCCCATCAATGGGCTCAAACCTGCATCTTTCCAAGAATCTATTCTTTGCGAGCATGTATCTCTTCTCGATGTTAGCCCCATATCGGCTTTGGTATAAAGCCTCTTCACGAACAAAGTCACTCCTTCTAAAGTTCTCAAAAGCATCAAGAAATTCCACGCGCTTTTGAAATGTGACATCAGGCAATGTAGGATCATGTTCTTGAAGTCTCTTAAATGCCATAGGATGAAGAGTGATATTAGTGGCAACTGAAGTTCTTGTTTTCCTCGTATCTTCATACAATTTGCGTGCAAATGTCTTATCTAGCTTTCTTTGATTTGTGAACAACGAAGCTCGATCAATAAGTATTGTGGCCATGCTGAATTGTGAGAATCCCCAAATGTACCCCTCATCCTTTGGAGGATGTAAGTCTGCCACACTTATAGAAAAGTCTGCGAGACTTGTATCTTCTTCTTGTGGATCCTCCTGATCATCACTACCCAAATTTTTGCCTGGTTTTAAATAACTTGCACTTGAATAATCTGCACGTGGAGTAGGAGTTATTTTGGCTCTCTTTCTGGGAATAGCTGTGGAACTTGAATCTGCTCCACGATCACTCCCAATTTAATTTTTTATTTTTTATTTAAATTTAATAGAATAGAATAGAATATAATATATTTTATTTTTTAAATTAAATTAATTTATTTTATTAATTTAAATTATTTAAATTTATTTATTTATTTAAAATTTCATTTGTTTTATTTTTTTTCATCATTTTGTTTAATTTTAATTTTTTAAAATTTATTTATTTATTTAATTTTAATTTTTTTTAATTTTTATTTAAATTTAATTTAATTTAATTTATTTTTTAAATATCTTATTTTATTTATTAAAAATTTTTAAATCTTTTTAAATAAAAAAAAGCCCCAAAGGCCCCCCTTAAGGTAGGGTTAATCCCCTCCCCTAAGGCCCCAAGGGCCTTAAAAGTTTTTTTTCATCCTTTTTTTTTTTGGGGTGGAGGCCTAAAGGGCCCCCTTAAGGGAGGGTTAATCCTCTCCCCTAAGGCCGCAAGGGCCTCCTGTTGCATGTGCAACAGGAGGCCCTTCGGGCCTTAGGGGAGGGGATCAACCCCCCTCCCTAACGTGTTGCATGTGCAACAAGTTAGGGGGGGTTAATCCCCCCTCCTCGCTCCTCTCCTCCCTGCCTCCCCCCTCTCGCCTCCTCGCCTCCCGCCTCTGCCCCTCCCTCCCCGCCTTCGCCTCCCACCTCCCCCCTCCTGCCTCCCCGCCTTTGCCTCCCCCCTCGCGCCCTTGCCTTCGCCTCCCGCCTCCCCGCCTTCGCCTCTTGCCTCCCACCTCCATCCTCTCCTCCGCCTCCCCGCCTTCACCTCTCCCACCTCCATCCCCTCCTCCAACCTCCCACCTTCGTCCTCTCCTCCGCCTCCCTGCCTTCACCTCTCCCACCTCCGTCCGCTCCTCTGTTCCCACCTCCCTGCTCCCCAGAAAAAAAAAGGCCCTCCGCCTCTTCGCTCCTCGCCCTCCCCGCTCCCAAAAAAAAAGGACTGAAAGTTAACGGGAGGGAGGGAGAGGATTCGCAATCGAAGGGGGCAAGCAGGAAAAGAAGAGGGGAGGAGAGGGGAAGGGAGAGAGAGGGGAGGGGAAGGGGGAAACGGGAGAAGAAGAGGGGAGGGGGAAGCGGGAGGAGAGGGGAAAGGAGGTAGGGATGAGAGGGGAGGGGAGGGAGAGGGGAGGGGAAGGGGGAAGCAGGAGGAGGGAGGGGAGGGAGGAAGGGAGGAGAGGGGAAGGGAGGGAATGAAGGGGGGGTTTCCATTTTTGGGGTCAAAATATATAGGCTCAAGTCATTTTTGGGGAACAAAAAAATCCAAATTATTTCAAGGAATATGTAAGTAAATATGAAATACTAATAAATAGATATAGATATAAATATACCTTTATATAATATACATATATAATGTCCATATTGCCTGTTGATGCAAAATCGTCACTGGGGAGGGGAAGGGAGGACAGGGAAAGGGAGGGGAGGGAGAAGAGGGGAAAGGAGGGAGAGAGGGAGTACCTAGCTCAGGAGGTGGTGGAGGAGCTCAAGGAAAGTTGTAAGAGAGAATGAGGAGAAGTAGAGTTTTATAGGAAATGGGTAGCTTTTAGGTCGTCAGCCTTTTTAGTTTTTAAGGTTTTTTTAGTTCTTTTAGGTTCACTATAAGTAGAATGTTCTTCATTCTTTCACACTCCACGCTTCTCTCCTCTCATCAACCTGTTGCAGGATTCTCAAAATTTTTAAAATGTTGCAACAGGTGAGTTCATTTCCAACCTATTGCATATGCAAGAACTTCTACGAATCAAGTTTTTGTAAAGTTGATTTTTTTTAAAAATCCGATTCTTTTCTCAAAAACTTGTTGCATACGCAACAACTTCAAAATACCATCTTTTGCATTAAATCTTTTTTCCCACAAATTTCCCTCTTTATCTCAAACTCTCACAACCTATTGTCACAAATTTCTCTCAAACTCAAACTCTCCCAGCCTATTGCCCATGCAATAATTTTTCAAAAAAAATAAATTAGAAAACAATCTATTACGAATTTCTCTCTCAACCTCAAAACCACTCAAACCTCGAGCTACACATTCGTGGTGTAGATACACATGTGTTTTTTGTTTTGATGGTGGTTGTTAGTCATCCTCTCAATGAAAACTATTATTAGCATACATTTATTGATTTTACAATTCTTATAGCAATGCCTAGTTTTAAAGATAATTGAAATTTTACAAATAGCTTGACCTATATGTCTCTATCACACTACCATGAGGCACTGGCCAGTCTATTGTGATGTCCTCTTCATTTTCTTTTGAGATTTTTGCTTCCATACTCTTCACTCTTGGGATAGGAGAACCATAACAAAGAATCTCTACTATGGTTCTAGCTCTAAAGCTGTACACATAGTCTATTTCATACATGAAACATTCACAATGGAAACCTTATGGTTCTTACAACAATCGGTGGAATCTATTGGAAAAATTGTCTAGTATGTACTGTACATGGATCAACACTCTCCAGCCATAAGAATGTGCATCTTCCTGTTGCTGTGGTGTCTATACACATTGTAACAGATCTTTAGCTTTCTCTTTGGGTAAGGTTAAAATAGTAATATTCAAAAGACAAAGACAAATTTCAGGTCTTACCTTCAAGTGTGTTGGCTCAATTGACTATAACAAATTGACATTTGGGGGACAATGATCCAAAGCATTAAATAATCTCTCAGACATAGGTAATTGAGATTCTTCATGTAAGCAGTTGGTTAAAAAATAATTATCTACATAATTTCAAACTATTATGTAAGAAAGATCACATACAAGCAAATCACTCTATGAGCCCAAATGATGGAGTTGAAATAAAAGCAACATTTTTGTTAAATGTCAATTTGTTGCCAAACTCCAATGCCAACTACAATAAAAGATGCACACATAGTTTGAGCTTCAGAGCTTAAAGAGAACCTTGACACCTATGTGGAACATAGTTACTTTGAGTGGTATGGAAGGATCATCACATCCACTAAAGAAAAACCACAATATTCAAACCACCTAGCAATCTGATCAGTTGATTCTCTTAGATTTCTTAGATTGAAGGAGATTCTAGGGTCTTAAATATGTATGGTATGTTGAATTATCTCTAGCAATTTTAACTTGAACATGTTGCAAAAAGCAAATGGTAAGGCATGCTAAAAGAAAAAAATGGCTAGTTCAAGTGCTACAAAACAAGCAGAGAATTACTACATAGCTATGAGGATGCCCCCTCTTATGTTGCACTTTCATTCACAAGGGCTATGGAGGTAGCCTCTCTTTGGTCCCTTATTGATTCTTCATGTGTCTCTATTATGTGTAACCTCTTGTAGTTTGATGTGTTCATTTATTGGCTTCCTTGCAAGTGGTATAAGTAGTATGTCCCTCATCTATTGGCTTCCTTGCAGTAGGTAGTATAAGTAGTATGTCGTCATCCTACAATATGTCCAATCTATAGGATTGCACCTTCACTGATGCAACAATGTGAATAGGGTGAAATGGGCCCTCTAACCTCCTTGTGCTCACATCCGGTGTCGGATCGAACTCAAACCTTGCAAGAGTTGGGAAACACTAGGGTCTAGGACCTTCACAAAGTTTGAGCCCAATAGGACACATCCATATCCTAATGACCCATTCCATATTTTGCTCCTTCACTGATGCAATGAGGTGCATATGGTGAAAATGGGCCCTCTGACATCCCCATGCCCACATCCAATGCCAGAACGAAAAGTTATACTATTCAGACCAGCACCCGAATTTCACATATTTTCCAAAGCAAGGTTACCTACTGCTGCATTAGGCATACCTGTTTGCATCCCTAGGGCTGCTCCAACATTTGCATACATCATGTTCTATCCCATGGGCTATAAACTAGGCTAAAACCTAACTGTTTGACTAGTAGGCATACCCAAAAATTGGGCTTGTGGGCTTATCATAGCCTAAAACACTGAACCACCACCAAAATAACCTAGCTAAATCAGGTTTGCCATAACTCCTTGCTGTTCAAAAACCATGGACTGAAAATTATTACCTTGAGTTGGTCTTGGAATCCTGTTAGACTGTTGCTGACCATAGGGGATTTGAGAGGGTTGATCTTGAAAAGTGACATGTGGTCGCTTGTTAGCTTCAACATCCCTATCCCCATCATCAAGCTTCCTTTTCTTCGGCTGCACATCTGAGTTCATCATCTTGTGGAAGCGAGGATCCTGTGTGAATTGCATGAAAGCACTCATGAAACTTTGCATCTGTGTCTTGAATAGTTCCACATCCTCTTGATCCGTCCGATCATCCTGATGCTCTGCCACATGCCGGGTCTCCTCTCCTGCACCCTGGTCACCACCAAGAGACTGAGACATCTGATCTTCCTCCTCAGTAAGTCTCATGGATCTCTCCCTGTGTGACATATTTACCGATTAGTATGTTGTCTTCTTCACCTAGTCTGCTGGACTGGTTGGCACCAAGCCAACCACAGGCTCCCCTCTTGAAGAAGTTAGGTGGATCCCGACAATGGAGCCACTGAAATAAGCCTCAATAGCATAAAGGGTGGTAGGATCCACTTAATCATAGCATACATAGTAAATTGACAAGTAAATATGCACCACAAAACAAATCACACGGGAGCTAGAGCGCTCCTACTCAGAAACAAGGACATCGATTGGCCCCAAACGTTGGCACCCCTTGCGGTATTTATTTACCATTCATTTGAAGCCAAGCGGCTGATTATAAAGGTCTCTGAGAAGCTACACCACATGAAAACCAATGCTCGTAGACTCCCCGTCTAGCCCACGGTGTAATTCCCTGCTCAAATTTAAATGGTAAATAACATCCAATCACTAGACAATCTTGTATCCTCAGCCAACCAAAGCATGAAACAAAGACCCCCATAGCATCCACTGTTTGAACCACTCTTGCAATCGCACAACCAAGTGCCCAACCAGCCAAACACGAGTGAACAACTGCAAGACAAAGCCCTCAACAGATGGACTCCGGTGCAATCAAACAACCAAACACTTCCCAATGGGTTGCCTCAAATCTATAGCCTCCCTGGCCACTGCCCAACATCATAAATTAACCCTTCTTCATGAGGAAAGAAACCCAAACACAATAACTAGCCAGCAACCAATCAGGGAACGGCAAAAGCAGGCAAAGACAAGCCTTCTTCTACCTGGAATCCATAGAAGAAAGGTTACCCTAGCTAGAAAACCGTAGATCATGTGGAGATAAGTTGATTATGCTCTGGCATAGCCATAAGAGCAGTTTAGAAGCAAACACCCATGCTTGGAAAGTTACCAAAATCAGTTGCAACACCCGAAAGCCTCTAGAAATCAAATCACAATCTTCCCTACACAGCATAGACAGCCTAGAAACAAATTGTATTTTCCTTGGGACAGCTTGGACAGACTGGAAACTCCTGAAAACAAATCGCAATTCCTGTAGCATCCTGGAAACACCTAGAAATAGAACCAGAACAGGTCGCAGCTAAGATCATTGCACGTTTAGAAATTTTGGCAGTGTCACCTAATAATGGCTTAATCCAACTCTGATGTTGGAGTTTCATAGCAATGACTTGGGACTTTTGATCAGGGGATATCCCAGTTCCACTAATGTAAGAATCATCTGATCTGAGTAGTTCAAAAATCTGGCCCTCTAGTAGCCTGGTGTGCGGTAGAGCAAAATGTAGAATACTTCTGGTGATAAAAATTTGTACAGAGGTAGCCCTTGGCTTCAAGATAGTGTGATCCAATTTTCAGAAACCAAATAGCAAGATTTTCCCACAAAGTCCATTGAAAAGTGCTTTGATACCACTGTAGAGAAGCTAGCCAATTGCCTGCTATTTTACTCTAGTTTCTCAAAGGCTCATCCTAACTCTATGTAGATTGCATGATATTGAGGTAAACACAGATTCTATTGGATGTTTTGGAGAGCTCTCGGAGTTCCCTGCTGCTACATAGATGATTTTATGCTAAAATTAGAAAAAAATCATTCTAATGACCTGTGCATTCACCTGATAGAATTAATGCTGCTAGGAGCTTTGCTTGTGTTCTTGGATAAATATAGCCCATTAGCACAACAATCTTCTCAGTGATGTTGGTTGGCTTCACAGGATGTCGGCTTCAATCTTTCTTTCCTTTACATGTTGTGAAATCTTCTTTGCTAGAACAGAGAAGACCAGACAAGACATATCCTCCAAAAAACTTCTACACCCAATGGTGTATTTGTATGAAGAGCAATTGTGCTCGGAATGGTGTAGGAATTGAACAATTGGATCAAAACTAGATTATAAGTGGATTGCTTTTAGAATTGGAATTGACTATCCAACCTTGTCTTGAACAAGTTTAATTATTTGTTGGGGCTTTCCTCCTCATTTCTCTGATTTATTCATCATTCAAACCAAGAGGCACTCCTTGCTTCACTGCCAATTGCTCTAGAATCATCTTCTGTCGTGTATTCATTAAAATTATCTAGGAATTGCAGGGCGACATATCATCTTCGAATTTTTGCATCTGCCCTTCATTTCATGGAGGCCTCCAATTCTTTTGTCAATTCTTATTGCAGTGTGCGAGGGTGGTAGCAAGCTAAGGGTGTCCACTTTTTGACCACTCCAGGCAAAGTGTGACACCTCCAACTCACAAATACAAAGGATTGCACTACCTCGATCTTGGTATTGCATGCAATCGAGCTTCAACACGTGGAGGTTCGGGAGTTGACGAGTGGAGGTTTGGGAGGATCAATAAGCTCGATTGTGGTATTGTGCAGAAATCATAGCTTAGCAAATAAACCTTGAATGTGATGATGTGTCATCCAGCGTGCCTACCTCGTTCAAGGTGTGTGGCAACCTACGTGTACATCCAAAAACCTCGATCGAGGTATCTAGGCACAGCACTCTGGACACCCATGGCAGCACCAATGGTAGTGAG
Source organism: Dipteris shenzhenensis (assembly GCF_047967505.1). Taxonomy (NCBI): domain Eukaryota; kingdom Viridiplantae; phylum Streptophyta; class Polypodiopsida; order Gleicheniales; family Dipteridaceae; genus Dipteris; species Dipteris shenzhenensis. Next base: position 44,767,794 of record NC_141599.1, read on the forward strand.
TTGGCAAGTCAAATACCACGATCAAGGTATTTCATACCATGATCGTGGTATTTCCCACCTCAATGATGGTATTTAATACCTCAATCGTGGTATTTCATACCGTATGCATGGATAACACATCTTGCGCTCATGGCAATGAGTTGTCATTCCAATTACCTCGAACGAGGTATGTTGACGTGGCATATGTTCAGCATTTGGCAAGGAAAATCCTACATGGTATGCTTGCGTGGTCATAGAAGTACCTCGATCGAGGTAAGTTGGCATGCTAAGTTGGCAGAGAAAACCTCGATCATGGTCGTTTCATGGATCCTTCACATGCATAGGTGTTGCATGTAGACCTCGATCAAGGTATGGTTCTTCATGCCTCACATGCATTTGTGTGTGAAGGAACCTCGATCGTGGTATGTTCATACATCCCTCACATGCATGGATGTCACATCAAATCCGTAAGCCATTGTGATTACCATGAGGAGGCTGACACGTGTCCGAAGTTTAGTCCAAAACCAGGATCGAGGTGGTAATTGCAACTTTTTGACGAAAATTGTTGACAGACATCTCGGATGGACATGGCGAGTGGAGGCAATCCGGATGCAGGGCAACGTGACAATGCGAGGGGCACCCGAAGATTCCAAGTTGGCCCTTGTGTATAATGTGTTTGAATAGGGTGCTTCCTTCTATTTTTTGACGATGAGACCCAGGGTGGCTGAAGGAAGGGGGAGGGGAAGGGAGTGGGGAGGGAGGTGGAGGCGTATGGAGGGAAGTGGAGGTGTATGGAGGGAGGCGTAGGGAGTGGGGAGGGAGGTGGAGTCGTATGGAGGGTGGCCGAGGTAAGGGGAAGGCAGAGGGAGTATGGAGGGAGGTGGAGGCATAGGGAGGGTGGCTGAGGGAAGGGAGAGGTGGAGGGAATGGGGAGGGAGGTAGAGGCGGAGGGAGGGTGGCTGAGGGAAGGGGGAGGCAGAGAAAGTGGGGAGGGAGGGTGGTGGAGGGAGGTGGAGGCATGGGGGGGGGAGAGGCAGATGGAGGTAGGGATGTGGAGGTGGAGGTGGAGGTAGGGGGGGGAGCGAGAGGCATGCATTGGGGCGAATTCTGGGTGGAAATCCCAATTGTTGGGGGTGTTTGCATGTCCACTTGCTAGGCTATGCTGTTACGATGCATGCACTCACCAAAATGCATGTTATCATATTGACTGTTATCAATCGACTCACCAAAATGCTATTATCAACAAATGCATGGGCAACCATATCGATCAATGGATACCACTTGCTTGTAGGTTTGGGCATCAGTTTTATTTTTTGCATGTTAATGTTGCATTTTTTGTGTCCTCGTTTGGGAATTGTAAGCTTAATCTTCATGCTACAAATTCAAATCCCAATGGCACTCTATGCTCTTATTTCTAGTAAGTGAAATTTTCATTCTCGAAAGGGCGTAAAGACACTGAATAATATCCAAGTTTAGATAGTTTAATTTGGTTCTCTTATAATGTATGATTTGATAAGGTTCGTAAGCGTAGACTTCCATGGTATATGATAACAAATACATAGTCTTCTGCGAACTTTTCTTCATAGCTAGAAATTTTATAGAACCAGATCAAGTATAATGGTGACGAGAGTGGGTTGTGTCTTTTCAAAGCATCCTTGTGTACCCCAATGAAGTGACAACATCCTTGTGTACCCTAATGAAGTGATGTATACTAATAGTAATGGTGAGAAACATTATCCAAAAAAGATCTAAAAATGTGTGCAGAGGGTTTCTCTCATTTGCTTAAAAAGAAATGTAGAGGGTTGTTTTGTTGGATAGTTATCTCTTCTCATGTCTGTCTGTTATAAAATTTGGAACTAGTGAACATGAGATTTTGAGATGTACATTAGTCTTTGGAATTTGTTAAGCATAGAGCTTAAGTTATGATGTTTAAGAAGTCAACGAGTCTGTTGGATGGTATAGTGATGGGAATGAGCTTTTATAATGGATTGTATGTGAGTCTCTGGGTTTGGTTTCTTTCTCTCAAGAATTTCAATGCCATAGTTTATGCATCTTTGCATTAGCATAATGTAAGGAGTCAAGTGACACTTGACTACTCACATTAACAAATAGACTCACCTAATACAATGGTAGAACCCAATTCACCTCGTTGAATAGCGGCCAACACATTTTACAGGTTTAGTAGATAATTTTCATAGAGGCAATAGCTATCGAGCTATTCATCCAAGAGCAATAAACTTTCAAAGTCAATAAAGAAATCATTATACCCTTCAACAGGATTTTGCTTTTTTTCACTTGTATTATCACTTTCATTTGAGGTAGAAAAATGTAAAAATGAAAGAATTATCGGCAGACATTATGGAGAGATAGAAGAATAGTTACACTTGATGATAGTCATGGATAGAAACATGTAGAATACCCCAAAACATGTAGCAAAGACTTGGTCCTCTAGGGATGCCAATGTTGTTGTTTTTTTTTTCTACCCCAAGTATATGATCCTACATGCAAATGCATTTATTACTTCATTATCCTACATGCAAATGCATTATTAATTCATTATCCTAAATGCTCATCTTAAGTTTAAGTAGATCAATCCTTTGACTCTTCTCATCATCATGCAATTGTGTATTCCATTCTTTTCTAGATGACGAGTCACTTTTGTAGCCTTCATTCGAGTTTCCTCCACTTTGTAGCCTTCACTTTTTTTTTAAATAGTGTTTTGTAGCAGTCCCCTCCTTGCTAGTTATAAAGTGACCACACTTCATCTATGGTACCCCTTGATTTAATGTTCTCATAATCTTTCCTAAGTTCTATATCCTACAAATTACTTCTTTTTCAAATCCCAATTCTTTTTATTTTCTTTGATATTCCCTTTATTTTGTATCTCGAATAATGTAACTATTATTTTTCCTATCACGTTTACTAGCCTATTTTGTTCTTTAATTGTCTAACCTCTTTTTTTTAATAAACCTTTTTCCTTTTGTTTTCTTATTCTTCTTTTCTAACCCTTTTTTTATATAAATATTACCTAATCTCTATTCTTAAATTATTTTCTTTTAATCCTTCTTTTTATTTTAAGCTCTATGTTTTAAGTTCTTTTTATTCTATCTTTTCCTCTTATTATTTTCTCCATTTAAAAAAAAATCTTTTATCTCTATATATTTTTTTAAATACGTAAAAATTGCAAGGTAAGGAATTAGAGGGAACTAAGGGAAAAGAAGGGGGAAAATGAGGAACTAGAGGGACTTAGAGGAGAGGGGACTAACTAAGGAGAGGGGAGGTAAGAGAACTAAGGAGAGGAACTAGGGAGAGGGAACCAAAGAGAGGAACTAGGGAGAGGAAACTAAGGAGAGGAAAGAGGGGGGTTTGAAATACGAGGGAAAGCGGGGGGGTCTTAATGGTGTGGCTGAGGCGGTGCATTTTCCAGCGTGGCTCGCGGATGCACACGGCTGCAGACGGGCTGGCAGAAGAGGCTATGTGCTGGCGACGGGCGACACGTGACAGGACAGAGGCAGACGCACGGCTAACGGCGGCAGCCCGCTACAAGTGGCGGCTTGCAGAGCTGAGGCGGTCTGTGGGTTTCGCGGCACTGTACACGTGGCAGTGCGCCACAAAGTGCCACGCGGCCAAGCCTATGGAACGGTGGGGGCTTACAAGCCTTTTTAGCCTCCCCTAATTTAAGACGGGAGGCAGACGTCTGGCATCTGTTGGGCAGCGTACCGCATGTGCCACACAGCGCATAGGCTGCCCAGTGCCCAACGCCATGTTCGAATTTTGTCTTTTCACTCGTTTTATCTCTTCTCTACTATCCCTCTCTCTAATTACAGTCCGAAATGAATTCAATGAGAATGGGATAACAAGGAGCCCCTGGTAATCTCGTTGTCTCTTTGTGTCTTCGACGATGTCACACTGATGTCGACTTTTGTAATAGCTTCCACATGGCAGGTCCACACAGTCAGAGAATCACTTCTCTGATACCACTTGTCACGTACCGGTTGGAGGATACATAAATGGAGAAGCATTGGCCCTCCAAATGGGGTAAGTTTTGCTATTGACAACTCTAGAATGCTCATGCAATCCACAAACCACATATGAATGCATAATGCCTCCTACACACATTCCATGCATACGAGACGTCACAACCTCTCATGCCTCTTGGGATCCATCCCTTGGGCATGTGTGAGTGCACCATTTATATTAATCAATTAACATATCCAATACATATGGTATTTAGCCATTTAAACCTACCTAGCCTACCTACTAATTATTACATTTGATCACGCTAGCCTAATACATTCTAGACTACAAAATCGTGTCATGACAAATTTGTGTTAGTGCTTGAAATTATGGAGCTGTGAATCCAAATTCATGTAGATCACCTTTGGGTTTTACACCCGAGCATGCATGTGTATGTGGGTAGACACATGCAAACGTACATTTGCATCTTGAATTAGTGACCTTAGGCATATGTGTTTATTTGTGCAGACCTGACGTAGCTCTCGCCACTGTACACCAGCAGATTGAGATTTTGAGAGTCGAGATGAGGACTCTGCAGGACGTTGGGTCTCCCTCTTTTGGTCGCATGTGTGGATGCAGTCATTGATGGTCTACGTCGACTAGGTGGTTATGAGGACCTTCAGCAGACGTTTCAGTCGCAGGTAGAGGACAAGGCAGGAGGTTCGGGCATGGATTGGAGAGCCATACATGCCCTATTTGAGCGTGATTCTCCTTATAGGGCGATCTACTTTTTTGGGATGGTCAGACATCATTTGAGCGACCTCGTTCAAGACAGCCTTTTCACATATTGCGGTGTACGCAATATGTGAAAAGGCTTGGAAAGGTAGGCTTGGTAGATCACCAATCCTAGTGGCCACCATTTGGGGGGTGGCATGGTGCACATGTGGAAGGCTAACTCATTAGACAGCTCATCTAAATTGCGTCATCATCCCGCCATGTAAGCAAGTTTGACTATGGTCACTCATGCCACCTCCCCACCGCTTGCCACCTCATGCATGAAAGATGCAATCTTTGCAATAATCAATAGCCACAAATGGTGCTTGGATATCAGAAACATCATTCACTCCATTACTTTGACATGCCTAGAATCATTGACTTGAATCGAATAAGAGATGTACCCCAAACCTTTCTTGTTGTATGGATTCCTGTAGCTAGACTCCTCAAAGATTGCATTTGGGTGGATTATCTCTTGCTTCCACATAACATCAATTGCAAAAGACCGTGAAAATGCAAAGCGTGCACACTCATCATATGACTCTTCATCATCTTCCTTTGGATAATAATCATCTTCCAAATCGTTGTCATCACTTGGTGGATCACTTAATTGTTATTCCATTTGTTGATGAAGAAATCAAGAACCTATAGGCATTGGATAGTCTTCATACAATCATTTCTGGCTTTCAGACCTTGTAGTATTTCTTTCTGATTGATTGGACTTGCTGTTTGATTGTTTGGGCTGCTTGCGATCGGATGTTATTGGACTATTGTCCAACTGTTTGAATTGGATGTCCAATTGGATCTTATATGAAACATTTACATCTATTTGATTATGGTCAGAAATAGTTGAATTATCATTGAAAATCTTACCACCATCTTCGGAATCGAGAAGGTCAAAAATATGTTGATTAGACCTCCGATCACCTCTGTGGAATTTAGTATGCCAAGCTTTTGCCTTCTCAAGTATAGTTGGATATTTGTCAAGTTTATCTAATAGTTTCCTGATCATTCCATCAAACTTTGCCTCACATAAAGCAGGAAGGATCTTATAGAACTTGTCATTAAAAAGTGATGGACAATATTTCCTCTGGTGACCATGTTGCTTGCAATGCTTGCACAAATTTAGATAACAATCTTTTTCCATATGATGAGAATTTTGAGTCATCAAACAATGCATCCTCTGACAGTTCTTTGCTTTGACTTTGCCAGGATAGGATCAAAAAGTGAGAAACTTGTTTTTGAGATAAATGTACCTAAAATACATGCTTCTCAGACTTTAGGATTTTACATTTGGATTGTTGTCTTCAGACAACTGTACTTAAGTCGGACCTTAATCCGCCAAGCAAATCATATCCTAGTCAGGATTTGAGAACATATAGTAAGAGTTGATACAATGTAGAATCATGTTGTCAAGTCGGATTATGAAGAACATATCAGAAATAGGAGAACCACCTTGGTCAGACTTCTGTCGGGGTGCAGTAGGTCGGACTGTCAAAACAACATTGCATAGCTTTAAGCATCACCACACAAGCTCCAACCCTTTCTCAACAGACCTTCTTTCGTTCTAAAGAACAACCCCATTGTACCTTTTAATCGCAACAATCTATCAAATCTACTGTCAAAATAGCATTGCATAGCTTTAAGCATCACCATGAGCTCCAACCCTTCTCAACAAATCTTCTTTCGTTCCAAAGAATAACCCCATTGTACCTCTTAATCGCAACAATCTATCAAATCTGAAGGCTCCAACCTATGTTCAAAGGCTCATCCTGACTTAGCAATTTTCCTCGCTCATCCTTCACTTCAAGTATGAGTTATTGTTTCCAAAAGCATCTTTAACCCATTAACCACGGACAAACCAAAAAAGAAGCAAGGACAAGTGGTAGCTTGGAGGCCAAGAGAATGCCATGTGTCCAAACTTTGTGGATTCTTTGCTAGCATTTTGGAAAGCGTTTGGAATTGAAGCGCTTCCTTTGGCACCATAACGACTATTTGCAAGGGAAGGTGGAGAGATAAATGAGCATTGAGGACATGAAAGGCCAACGGACAAGAGCTACTTCATCCACTCGCCATGTTTTGTACGCTTTGGTTGTCCACTTCCTCTCCATCGCTTGGATCAGCAAGTATCGCAAGAACTTCCTGCTTGGATCCGCAAGCATCGCTCAGATCAGTAAGCATCGCAATAGTTTCCTGCTCGGATCAGAAAGCATCGCAACGTGCAGAAGGAAGAGGTAGCTGTCCAGGTTTGTTGCGTATCTAATTGTTTTCCACTTCAATTGGCTTTTGCTACGTCTTTAATCAGGCTGCAACTAGGGAAGAAGATAGGGAAAGCCACGATATGGGGAGAGTTGGTCCTGACTGCAAACGGGACTATTTTTGCATCAAAATATCTTGTTTCGAGAGAACGGAGCTCCATTCAAAGCTAAGGTAGCTTACTTTGTTTTGCAAGCTCAAAGCAAGGGAATATCAGATCAGGAGTCAATCTCAGTCTGTCGGTGTGTACTATATCTTTGGGAACGATACGAGAAGCTGTTTAGTCAAGGAAATAACTTCCCATCAGATTTCAACTCCAGTAGGAGAGTCCTTAGAGATATCGGCATGCGGTATCCTTCGCCAGCATAGCTTCTACATTCGAGGGGGACTTACACAGAGAATCCAAAATAGATTGGTGGTGATGGGCATTTTGTCATTCAGGGGGCGGCAAAGTTCTTGCTCTACATTCTTATGACTGCCATCGGCAATCATGTTTCAAATGGCACCTTAGCAGGTGGTAGGGAGACTGTCATCCATGTCTTTCTTGAGTTTTGATCTTTTGCTAATGCTTGTGGGTGCATTCACCAATTACCTCGAAGGAAGAATTAACGTTGCCTTTTCTTCCGAAGCTATTGTCCATTGTTGATCATTCGCCACATTTTGAAGAAGAGCAATCTGTGTTGCACAACGACCTTTTTACAGCCCTGAGGTCTTCCATGTTTGAGGAACAAGAAAGGCTCTCTTTCGATCGTCTGAGAAGTTCTTAGAGAGTCTACGTGACTAATTGACATTGGAAAGCTTCAAGTTCATCTGATCAAAACGAATTATAATATTGAAGTCGGAGAAGAAACAAGTGGAAAGAGGATCAAAGCAGTGATAAGCGTCGTGATTCTTCAATTGTTGATCTAAAAGGCGAGCAACCATGCTTAAACAATAGACTCTTGGAGGAGCGAGACTACGAAGCATAGATTTTGATTGGCATACATTCTGAAATACAAGGCGGAATGGATTGTAAGGTGAAGCAGAAGAAATCAAAACAAAATGGAAGCAAGTGCAGATAAGAATTGAGGATACGAGAAGAGGTGGAGAGGGGCGAAAGAGCAAGCAGAGATTAGGTCCAGATAGCGACTAAAAAGGCAGGTCTGTATGCATCTTGCTGGTAGGACCGAAGCGCATAAATCTTTAAATCCAACTGGCTGATATTGTGTAAGAAGTTAAAAAGCGTCTCGAATAAGTCCCAACGGCATGAGCCGGTGAGAGAGAGAGAGAGAGAGAAAGAGAGAGCTGAAGATGCCTTTCAACTACTCCACTCAGAACTTCCCCTCTCATCCCCTTTCCACCACTCCACTCAAAACTTCCCCTCTCATCCCTTGAGGGGATGGGTCCCTTGCTTTCACCCTTCCAAACCTAGAGCTTTCTCAATGCAAGCACCACCATAGTCAAACTGTGTGTTTCCGCTACATGTCACACACCGTGCCCACGATAGCAAGTTTGCCAAATCACTAGAAGAGTGGGGTGTGAAAGCAATTGGGAAAGCCAAACTAAAAGACAAGAAGATGTTCTAAATCTATCATGAAATTTTATGAAACTAAATTCAGAGTGAATTAATCTGATCCTGTAAGAGCAGTAGGGTTGAAATTGGATCACAATATTGCTCTAGAACTTTGGTTGAATACACTATGTTATGTCACGAACTTGCGCTCCCATTAGCAAATTTTTCCAAGAGAGATGCGCTCTATCGTAATATGTATCACAAGAAATTTGGGACCTGTTCCCATACGAGTTTGTCACATGGGCTTCCTTTTACTCCCACGTTATTAATTTTCTCGTGTTTTATTCCGACATGGGAATCCCTATTGAAAATGGAAATTTTAAAAACCCTTGTGTTAAAACTCAATATTCTCACATGGGAGTTGTTATGCGACCATGAATCTCACATTTTCCCATATGGGAATATCCAACGTTCATATCGTCTTAAGGGAAATCAAAATTCCCATATGAGAATTACATATTGCTATACTCCCACAGTATTAATTTTCCCTTTTCTATTCCCGCATGGGAATCTCTTTCCACATTATGCCATACAATATTCCCACATGGGAATCTCTTTTCACATTATGCCATACGGGAAACTTAAACTCCCATATGTGAATATCCAATTTTCATATCATCTCAATAAATTCCCATGTGAGAATTAGAGATTACAACATTAATAGTACTCCCACATCATTAATTTTTTCCTTGTTCTATTCCCACATTAAAAATTAGAGATTACAACATTAATAGTACTCCCACATCATTAATTTTTTCCTTGTTCTATTCCCACATTAAAAATGAAAATTTAGAAAACATTCTCACATGGGAGTTTTCATGCAGTCATGATTCGCATATGGGAATCTTAATCTCCCATATAGGAGTATTCAATGTTCATATCATGTTAAGGGAAATCGAAAGTCCCATATGAGAATTAGATACAGATAGATTTTTCTCTTCACTCACCCATTGTCATGTGTAAACATTCCACAAATATCCTCGATCCAATCTTGTGTAAAAATTGTAGTTTTTCTCACTTGAGTATCCTCCGTAGCAAGATCCATAAAATGTAAATACGATCTTACAATGTGCGCTATGGTGTATGCAAAACAATGAAGCCATATACCAACTGAAGCCTTATACCAATCCAGACTTAGTTCCTGTTAATGGCGCTGGTTTTTATCCTGAGCAATACTAGGCAAACTCTTAAATGTTCACGTTAACTCATGACACTAATTTCAATAGCATATTTTTAACATCAGTGCCAATAAACCGATGGCCTGCAGATTCCTGAAAGTCGATCAAATAAACCAAAGCACTATCACAACGAAACACTGTTAGTAAAAGTAACACCTTACTGGAAAACAAACCAGCTATTATTTCAAAAAACTAAGTTGAAGAGCCCTGATTTACTAAATCCATCAATTTAAGGCGTCCTCAGCAAAATCAAGGAGGTAGCAAAGGCCACGCAATAAATCTGCTGTGTTGTCAATTTGTGGAGGCAGTAGGAACCCAAAACATCTGCTCAAAAGGCATTATGGGTGACCAAAATACTAGATACACTGAACTGATTCAAGTCCTGCTCAGAAATTTGAAAACAACAATGCAGAACCCACAAAAGGTCCTGCATCTCCCTAGCAATACATGCCTGGAAGAACCCCAGACTTTGCAACACAATAGAATGATGACACACCATTACAAAATGCTGCTTCACCGTCCATAAGGTGCATTATATGTTAAATTGAAAATATTCCTCTCCATCTGCTGGGTCCATGTGGATTTCAACTCAAAAGCTAGCAGCTGAATGCAAGTAGAAAATTTTAAGACAAGCCAAGATATTACAGCCAAGCTCCTCGCTTTCAACTGCAGTGTGCATCCTCCGATGGACCCATGCCTAGATCGGGCTTGATTTTCAAATCGGGTGGCTGCAAATGTGGTCAACTTAGATATCGACCCAGCTCAATGCATTAGCTAGAATTGACAACAATGAGAATAAAGAGAACTCACTTCAGGTTTAGAGTTAGTATCTGCAAGCCGCAGCTTTATATCCCTTGCAATGGCGAAAAATGTCTCCTTAACACTTTTGTTTGTTTTGGCACTCTGCCCCCAAAAGAAGTAGCGGACAATTGACAAAATTAATACTGACAACTGATGCAACTAAAACGACATATTACCATAAAACAACATCTGCCTTTGAAATTTCCATCCACGAGACGTTCAGCTATTTCCAGCTTACAAGAGAGCCCACTCACAGTTTCCAAAAACTTGATTCCAAACTCATCTGCAAGTGCTTGACCAAGTGACGTGGGCACAGCCTGTCAAACCAAGAAACTGACAATGAAAGACTCTGGCCTATGAAAATCTGAACAAGACTTAAATAGAGAAGTGTCTAAAGCATTCCTTATACCCCATGTCATGTGCCATATGAAAATCTTTCCAATCTAAATTGGACTTAAACAGAGAACTGTATGAATCAAGATCTCCTAAAGAGAAAACCTACCCTCTTGCTCTCATCCATATCTGCCTTGTTACCGATCAAAACTTTGTTTACATTGTCAGAAGCATTTTGTTCAATTTCTTGCAGTTTCAGATATCTTGAATTGTAGACGTTAAGTACAAAAAAACTAGCACCCAGAAACCATACAAATGTTTCCAATAAGTAATGAAGGATATTATGAAAGGATGATACGTCCGTCACATCGTATACGAGAAGGATTCCCATGGCTCCTTGATAATATGCTGGAAAAAAAAAACGATTTGCGTAGCAATAAAACCATCACGGCTCCTGTAAATGAACAAGGTAATCTATAGTCTCTTCAATTTCCTACCTGTGGTAATAATCTGAAATCGTTCTTGGCCAGCAGTATCCCAAATACATTTCCCATAAAGCTCGACCATCCTTATTTTAATACATTTCCCATAAAGCTCGACCATCCTTATTTTGAAGTCTATTCTGAAATGTGACCAATGATGAATTAGACTCCCGATCCATGCGCATATTAAGTAGATCAAATGATTGTCTTGTTTTACCCTATGGTAGTGATGAAGCCTGTCGTGAAAGAATCATCCGAAAAGCGTGGTAGAAGACAACTCTTCCCAACACCTGCCACGAATGTACACATTTCACCACACATGCAATGCTCAAAATCATGAAGCATTCCTTATGCCCCATGTCACTTGCCATGTCAAAACTTTGTTTACATTGTCAGAAGCATTCTGTTCAATTTCTTGCAGTTTTGGATACCTTGAAATTCAGACGTTAGCTGTATGGCATTAATGAAGTACATCCATGAAATACTCCATCTGGAAACAATTTGTTATTTCCTTATCAGCCTGAGGGTGTATGGCATTAATGAAGTACATCCATGAAATACTCCATCTGGAAACAATTTGTTATTTCCTTATCAGCCTGCTTTACCTCTGCGTGGAGAAAAAATATGTTCAAACAATACGATCACTTTCTTACTTTCCTGAAGACATGGAGGGCACAACCTTTGGAGTATATGATCAAGAAAACATCGGACAACTTACCTATGAAGTAATGAATCACATTTGTTGTACTGCTAGATTTGAGTCATTTGCCCAATCTTTTCCACCAATGCCATTTGGCTCAGGAGGTAGTAAAAGATAGGCACGCAGCATCAAATAAATATCACAATATCCTTGACAAGCACCCGCGAATAATGTCAAAGGCATGACCGTATAACAAATAACAAAGCGGCTCATAGCCATGTTCTCCAAACACGTGGTTTTGAGTGAGAAAGGGAATGATAAGACCTCTACAGCAATAGAAATTCCAAAATAAGACACACCCTTCTTGGGATTCAATAAAAAGGCCACATACCTGCAATTCCTCTATAATGCTACTCTTTGTAGTTCCCAAAGAAAAAAATTCAAAAAGGTTGATGATCTTGTGTCTACACAAAAGAAATTCAGAAGTTAGTAACAAATTCTGAAAATCCACAATACTGCAAAATAAATATAGTTTCACTTACCAATTCATTGTTCACTTGTTGCCATTTTGTTGGAATGACATTATCCTCATTATAATTATGCATAGTAATTTTCTCTACAACTCTGAAATTATGTAATAAAATCAAGCAGCAATTCCAATGCAGCCATTCATGACTTTCACTTTCAACTGTCCATAAATTCAAAGCCCTTGTACGACAGCATAGCCATGCAAGCTGAACCTTTTTACTTTCCACATGAACTTTCCGAATACAAGCTTCCTAGAATTGATATGTGCTCCTCCTTGCCAAGACAAGATCTCCAACCTCCAACCATGGAGGGGCACAACCTAGGGGCACAACCTGGCAATCTTGGCTGCAGCAATCGACCATGGATATTGTGATCTTTTAACTCATAAGCTATAAACCCACCTTCTCCTTTGTTGTGCAATAAGAAGAACTTATGCGTGATGGTACCGATATGTTTAATACCACTAAAGACATTTGACCCTTCTATGACACTCAATCCTGTGATTGCATCTACATGCACATTGTCTCCATTTTGCTCAAAGAAACTCGCAGAGAAAAAAACAGACATCTCACGCTTAAACTCATGTGCAAAACTTGTAATTATTCTGCCTTTCCACAACATCATTTGCATACATTTACAAATGACATATTCCCCAACGCTATACTTCTCTCCTTTGTAAAATAATTTAGTATAGGGTACTACAGGTCTGGGAAAATGCATTTCATCACTCTCCATACATCTGCCACCTGATAACATTGCATCACAATCCTTGCTTCCTTATCATTCAACATGCGAGTCTTGGATTTTTTCTCTCTTATCAAAATGCCTTTCTCATTTGCCAAGCTCTTACAAGGACAAGACGGTAGTTTGTTAAGACTTGACTAGCACTCCCTTGCAGATTCTAGAGATGATGTTACCAGAATGCATGCCTTGTGCCAATGTGGACAATCAAAGGGATTCCTTGCTGTGTTCATACATCCTTCCAGTACGACCAATAGGCCATGAATAAGAGAGAAGCATCGTTGAGGTGGCATCAATCCATCCTTATCAATCTCTAGTTGAAACAAGACACGTGTCAACAACAATCTACATTGATATTGTGCGTAGGTCATTTCATTGAATCTATTATTTGTAGGTATGCTCAAAAGACTTGAGGTGCTTCTCTCAAATACGTAGCACCAAAAAACATCATGATTTAATATCATCTAACATTTCTGCAAAACCTATGAGCATAAATCCATTGTTCAAATTAGTTTCCACTTTAACTACATGGCAACATTACAATTAGAAATATCATGATTTTCGCTGCAAGCCAAATATTATTTAATATTTCTACAAAACCTATGAACATAAATCCATTGATCAAATTAGTCTTCACTTTGACTACATGACAACATTACAATTAGAAACATGTTGAACATGAATCATACCTGCCACATGTTCTAAAGGGGAAGAATTAGGGCCATAGTGTTCCTCTGTTAAAATGCGCCATGCCAATAAAATATTTCGGACTACCTCCATGTCCTCAATAGACCAACCTTTTTCTCTGCTGTAATTATAGAAGATGTGTGCTATATCCACGACCAACATCCCAATATCAATATCTTCCCTAGGGATTTCTTCCACCACATTCATGATGTATGGAAGACACCATTGCACTAGCTTTTGATATTCTTCAGCTTTGAAAGAGCTATAGTATTTGCTTGGTTGACTTGGCCACCGTCCTTCATGTAATAAACTCTTTGGAATAGCTGTTTTCACCTCCAAAGCAGCTGCATCAATGCCCTTTAACATTCGATTTGATGCCCTGCTGAAAATTCCCTTGATATAATTTTTGAAAACATTTAATGGAAGTACATGCATAACTAGATCTCTTGACAAGTCAAATCCCTACATGTGATAAAACTGCCAGAGTATGGATTCACCCAACAAGCCAACATTCCTTAGGATAACCTTTGCATCCTCCTTTGTGGCTGCCCTTCTAGAAATTCTTATGCTTTTATACATATCATCAACACTTCTCTTTTGTAGTGGATATCGCCCTTGTAATCTATTCATGTCATACATGTATCGGCCTACTCTTCTAGGTCCTTCTGAGTAAGATGCATAGGGTTTATCATGTCTACAAAAACTTTGACCTCCATTCATTACACATCCTATTTTACATTGAGCTGGATGATCTCTAGTCCACAGCATGAGCATTGTTCGTAATAGCAAAACTTTGCCATTATTACTGACCGGTAATCCTTCATAGATATGATCAAAAGGAACATCATAATTCACCTCAAAACCATTTATAAATGATGACTCTAGCTCTAATGCAAGAGGTGTCAAAAAAGATCCAAGGACATCTCCATACTTCTTCTCCATTTCAATTTGAGAAAAGGGAAAAAACAAAATAGGTAATGCACCGATGCATGATTGTTTACCTCCAGTCAAGAACACAATAGAGACAGCTGCACTCTCTTTTTGAGTAGTTGCAGCAGCTTAAAAACCATCTCAAATGACATATTATGGCTAGGTTTCTAGGATCTCCCTGAAATATCATAATTTGGAATATTAATAGCAAAACACTTGTATGATGAGACATATAGACTGTTTTTTTAATAGTTTAAAGAATCATCACCTGAATCATAACCTTCTTTGCTTGAACCTTTGCTCTACACTTGGAACATGAGAGAGACATGAGCAAACATATTGGTTCTCTTCTTCTTTCCAACCATCTACAAGCTCATGACTTCTCAATTCCGGAGGAAAAGCCTTGTATATCATTTGACATTTAAAATTTGAACAAACAACAGGAGCTTCCCAATATGTGTTTGGATCCCAAAAGCTTTGACACAATCTTGTTTTTTCCCCATCCCAAAACTGATTAATATATTTAGGCCTTTCTGAAACTCCCTTCCCCAACCATCTATCTCTACACCACCACATCTCAAGAAGGTCATGACAAAATGTTCTACTTTTACAAAGCAACCTAGCTTGTTCTAAAAAAGAAATATAGTGAAAAGACACCATATCTCTCCTAGGCTTGCCACACTTACCACATTTTTCACAGCATGTATCACAATCACGTTTAAGCCTTCTAGAAGGTCCAATTTCGCACATTTTAAAACATTAGCATCGTAAGAATCTTCTAGGCTCGGACTAAGAACTTCCGGCTCATGCTTGGCATTTTCATCCCCAATGCAGATATGCCATAGATAAGGCATTACCATGCCTAGGTCCTTGTACAATGAGACAAGCTCTTTCCAATTGTTTGGTAATTGAATATTGTTAACTCTTCTATCCCAACCTATACTCTTGTGTACAAGAAGTGATGTTAGAGATGGTTTGTAATCTCTTCCCACATGTCTCTTGCCAAATAGAAGCCATATCAAGTCATCCTGCATCTTTACCGGTGCCTTGTGGTGGTCACAAATTGATTGAAATTGTAAGAAGCAATTGAAAATGTCATTATCCAAGTGTGTCTTGCTTGAACCTTCACTAGAACTAGCAATATTGCATGTCAGAAAATGACAATCGCCACTGCCTTCATCTGATACAAGAAAGAAAGCATCATGATCAGCATATATAAAGCCCAAGAACATTAGATACACCTTAGCTTGTAAGATAGTTTGAAGCCCAAGAACAGTAGAGCCTGAAAACAAGGAGGCACGTTTTTTATGAAAAAGAAAGGAGTCAAAGAACACCATAGAACAAAATAGGCATAGATCAAAGAGGAAAGGTCACATGTAAAGTAGATCACACAAAGTACGATCCTAAGTAAGGGCCAGTAGTGCCAGTCGCGTAGAGGCCTCGCAACAGATATCATCAAAACAACCTCACCCATGGTAAAACTATAGGTAAGCCGATGGAGTCCATGCAAGAGTGGAACCCTAACAACGACTACAACAAGATGATAGGTAGCAACGGATCACTGACTTCTTATCCATAGAAGGTGAGCCCACAGGGTTTCTGATATTTTAACACATGCTACAGGTTGAGACAGGACGAGTAGACAGCATTTCATGTGAGATATATATCTGCACTTTATGTGATATGCAAGAGACTGAGACAAAGGATCACTATTGCCCTTGGATCAATATAGTGTGGGGCTACACTACAAATAGGTGAAGGGTTGCCTAGAGAAGCCTCTTCACCCCACTTGTACACAAAGTACGATCCTAAGTAAGGGCCAGTAGTGCAAATCGCGTAGACGGCCTCACAACAGATATAATCAAAACAACCTCACCGATGGTAAAACCGTAGGTAAGCCAATGGAGCCCATGTAAGATTGGACCCTGATAACGACTCCATAAAGAGGGACTATACTCGTGAGATTTTTTCGCTTCCGGGTGCTGTGCTCCCATACTTAGGACGTAGAGATGTCGGAAACTCACCTCCCCATCTGTGGAGCCTGATATGACGACAACATGGGGGTGGTGGACTTAGGGTTGATGTGCCTGCCACAAGGGCAAGATCAGGAGGCAGCAGTGGATCACTGACTTCTTCTTCACAAAAGGTGAGCCCACACAATTTCGGGTATCTTCACACATGCTATAGGTTGAGACAAGACAAGTAGATGGCATCTTATGTGAGATAGATCTGCACTTTATGTGATATGCAAGAGAGTGAGACAAAGGATCACTGTTGCCCTTGGATCAATCTAGTGTGGGGCTACACTACAAATAGGTGAAGGGTTGCCTAGAGGAGCCTCTTCACCACACTTGTACAAAAAGTACGAGCCTAAGTAAGGGCCAGTAGTGCCAGTCGCGGAGATGGCCTCCCAACAGATATCATCAAAACAACCTCACCCATGATAAAACCGTAGGTAAGCCGATGGAGTCCATGTAAGACTGGACCCCGACAACGACTCCATGGATAAAGAGGCACTATACCCATGAGATTTTGTCACTTTCGGGCGCTAGGCTCCCATATTTAGGACATAGAGATATCGAAAACCCACCTCCCCATCTGTGAAGCCCGATATGGGGATAACATGGGGGTGGTGGACTTAGGGTTGATGTGGCTGCCACACGGGTAAGATCATAGGCAGCAACAAATCACTGACTTCTTCACAGAAGATGAGCCCACATAGTTTCGAGTATCTTCACACATGCTACAGGTTGAGACAGGACGAGTAGATGGCATCTCATGTGAGAGATAGATCTACACTTTATGTGTGATATGCAAGAGACTGAGATAAACGATCACTGTTGCCCTTGGATCTTGCCCTTGGATCAATCTAGTGTGGGGCTACACTACAAATAGGTGAAGGGTTGCCTAGAGGAGCCTCTTCACCCCACTTGTACACAAAGTACAATCCGAAGTAAGGGCTAGTAGTGACAATCGTGTAGACGGCCTCCCAACAGATATCATCAAAACAACCTCACCCATGGTAAAACCGTAGGCAAGCCGATGGAGTCCATGTAAGAGTGGACCCTAAAAATGACTCCATGGATAAAGAGGGACTATACCGGTGAGATTTTGTTGCTTCCAGGTGTTGTGCTCCCATACTTAGGACATAGAGATGTCAAAAAACTCATATCCCCATCTATGAAGCACGATATGATGACAACATGGGGAGGGTGGACTTAGGGTTGATGTGCCTGCCACAAGGGCAAGATCAAGAGGCATCAACGGATCAATGACTTCTTCTTCAAAGAAGGAGAGCCCACACGGTTTTGGGAATCTTCAAACAAGCTATAGGTTGAGACAGGACGACTAGACGGCATCTCATGTGAGAGATAGATTTGCACTTTATGTGATATGCAAGAGACTGAGACAAAGGATCACTGTTGCCCTTGGATCAATCTAGTGTGGGGCTACACTACAAATATGTGAAGGCTTGCCTGCAGGAGCCTCTTCACCCCACTTGTACACAAAGTATGAAACCTAAGTAAGGGCCAATAGTGCCAATCACATAGACGGCCTTGCAACAGATATCATCAAAACAACCTCAGCCACGGTAAAACTCTAGGTAAGCCGATGGAGACCATGTAAAACTGGACCCTAACAATGACTCCATGGATAAAGAGAGACTATAGCCGTGAGATTTTGTCGCTTCCAGGTGCTGGGCTCCCATACTGAGGACATAAAAATGTCAGAAACCCACCTCCCCATTTGTGAAGCCGGATATAACGACAACATGGGGGTGGTGGACTTAGGGTTGATGTGGCTGCCACACGGGCAAGATCATAGGCAACAACGGATCACTAACTTCTTCTTCATTGAAGATGAGCCCACATGGTTTCGGGTATCTTCACACATGTTACAGGTTGAGACAGGACGAGTAGATGCCATCTCATGTGAGAGATAGATCTGCACTTTATTTGATATGCAAGAGACTGGGACAAGGGATCATTGTTGCCCTTGGATCTAGTGTGGAGCTACTCTACAAATAGGTGAAGGGTTGCCTAGAGGAGCCTCTTGACCCCACTTGTACACAGTACAACCCTAAGTAAGAGCCAATAGCGCCAGTTGCATAGACGGCCTCCCAACAAATATCATCAAAACAACCTCACCCACGGTAAAACTGTAGGTAAGCCGATGGAGTCCATGTAAGATTGGACCCTGACAATGACTCCATGGATAAAGAGGGACTATACCTATGAGATTTTGTCGCTTTCGGGTGCTCTGCTCCCATACTGAGTACATAGAGATGTCGGAAACTCAACTCCCCATCTATGAAGCTCTGGGGGTGGTGGACTTAGGGTTGATGTGCATGCCACACAAGGGAAAGATCAAGAGGCAACAACGGATCACTGACTTCTTCTTCACAGAAGGTGAGCCCATATAGTTTTGGGTATCTTCACACATGCTACAGGTTGAGACAGGACGAGTAGATGCCATCTCATGTGAGAGATAGATATGCACTTTATGTGATATGCAAGAGACTGAGACAAAGGATCACTGTTGCTCTTGCATTAATCTAGTGTGGGCTACACTACAAATAGGTGAAGGGTTGCCTAGAGGAGCCTCTTCACTGCACTTGTACACAAAGTACGATCCTAAGTAAGGGCCAGTAGTGCCAGTCGCGTAGAGGACTCACAACAAATATCATCAAAACAACCTCACCCATGGTAAAACGGTAGGTAAGCTGATGGAGTCCATGTAAGACAGGATCCCGACAATGATTCCATGGATAAAGAGGGACTATACCCATGAGATTTTGTCGCTTTCGGGTGCTGGGCTCCCATACATAGGACATAATGTCGGTAACTCACCTCCCCACTTGTGAATCCCGATATGAGGACAACATGGGGGTGGTGGACTTAGGGTTGATGTGGCTGCCACATGGGCAAGATCATAGGCGGCAACAGATCACTAACTTCTTCACAAAAGATGAGCCCACATGGTTTCGGGTATCTTCACACACGCTACACGTTAAGACAGGACGAGTAGACGGCATCTCATGTCAGAGATAGATCTGCAGTTTATGTGATATGCAAGAGACTGAGACAAAGGATCATTGTTGCTCTTGGATCAATCTAGTGTGGGGCTACACTACAAATAGGTGAAGGGTTGCCTAGAGGAGCCTCTTCACTGCACTTGTACAAAAAGTATGATCATAAGTAAGGACCAGTAGTGCCACTTGCGTAGAGGGCCTCCCAACAGATATCATCAAAAGAACCTCACCCATGGTAAAACCGTAGGTAAGCCGATGGAGTCCATGTAAGAGTGGACCCTGACAATGACTCCATGGATAAAGAGGGACTATACCCATGAGATTTTGTCACTTCCGGGTGCTGTGCTCCCATATGTAGGACATAGAGATGTTGGAAACTCACCTCCCCATCTGTGAAGCCCGATATGAGGACAACATGGGGGTGGTGGACTTAGGGTTGATGTGCCTGCCACACAAGGGCAAGATTAGAAGGCAGCAATGCATCATTGACTTCTTCTTCATAGAAGGTGAGCCCACACAGTTTCGGGTATCTTCACACATGCTACGGGTTGAGACAAGACGAGTAGATAGCATCTCATGTGAGAGATAGATCTGTACTTTATGTGATATGCAAGAGACTGAGACAAAGGATCACTGTTGCCCTTGGATCAATCTAGTGTGGGGTACACCACAAATAGGTGAAGGCTTGCCTAGAGGAGCCTCTTCACCCCACTTGTACACAAAGTACGATCCTAAGAAAGGGCCAGTAGTGCCAGTCGCGTGGACGCCTCGCAACAGATATCATCAAAACAACCTCACCCATAGTAAAACCGTAGGTAAGCCGATGGAGTCCATGTAAGAGTGGACCCTGACTATGACTCCATGGATAAAGAGGGACTATACCCATGAGATTTTGTAGCTTTCAGGTGCTGTGCTCCCATACTTAGAACATAAAGATGTCGAAAACTCACCTCCCCATCTATGAAGCCCGATATGATGACAAGATGGGGGTGGTGGACTTAGGGTTGATGTGCCTACCACAAGGGCAAGATCAGGACACAGGCTACAAATTGAGACAGGACGACTAGATGGAAACTCATGTGAGAGATAGATCTGCACTTTATGTGATGTGCAAAAGACTGAGACAAAGGATCACTATTGCCCTTCGATTAATCTAGTGTGGGGCTACACTACAAATAGCTGAAGGGATGCCTAGAGGAGCCTCTTCACCCCACTTGTACACAAAGTATGTTCCTAGGTAAGGGCCAGTAGTGCCAGTCACATAGACGGCCTCCCAACAGATATCATCAAAACAACCTCACCCATGGAAAAATCGTAGGTAAGCCGATGGAGTCCATGTAAGACTGGACCCTGACAACGACTGCATGGATAAAGAGGGACTACACCCGTGAGATTTTATCGTGTTTGGGTGTTGTTGTGCTCCCATACTTATGACATTGAGATGTCAAAAATGCACCACCCCATCTATGAAGCCAGATATGAGGACAACATGGGGGTGGTGGTTGATGTGCCTGCCACAAGGGCAAGATCGGTGGTTGATGTCCCTACCATACTCTCTTTTGAGGATTTTGGTAATTCAATCAATTTAAAAGAGTTTCCCTAATCTTTAGCAATCCCATATTTGAAGCTCTCATGTAATAATGTATACCATATTCCTTGGATGAGTAGGAAAAAGATATTGGAAACCTCATACTTGAAGCCATTATAATCAATCATAAATTAATCTCTAATGCATTATCAAATATGGGAAGGCAAGGTAGGGATTTTAAAAATATTCCCAATTCTCTAAACCTAAGTACTTTTAAGGAAATGTGGTCTCTATTGAACTCCTTCCTATCATAATATGAATTAGGGAGAAGTTGTAACTCTCATATACATCTTGAAATTTTTAATTTTTCTCTTTTATAACTATAAAAAGTATAGTTTCAAGCCTACCATTGCATAGATCATGAAATTTTGAACAATTTTTCTTTTTACAGCTCCTCAATCTGAGCTAAGGAGCAAAAGTTATGACCCCTTCTACGTAGGCTCTTCAAGGGTATTTCGCCGGCGGAATAGGGTTGGGACAAGCTCTTCAAACCATATTCCTCTGGCAAAATACCCTTAGAGGGTCTATTAAAAAGATACTATTTATTTTTCCTAGGTCATCCTTAGGAACTGTAAAGAGGATATTTGCTCAAAATTTTATGATCCAAGCAATGGTGAAAGCAAAAGAAAGGATTTTTGAAAGTCATAAAATAAGTCACCACTTGGACATTATATATGTATATTATATAAAGGTATATTTATATCTATATCTATTTATCAATGTTTCATATTTACTTACATATTCCTTGAAATAATTTGAAATTTTTTGCTCCCCAAAAATGACTTGAGCCGATATATTTTGACCCCTCCAACCTTTTGTCTGCTCGTCGCTTAGGGTTTTTCGCTCGAAAAATGGAAACCTCCATATACGTGAAGGGTTGCCTAGAGGAGCCTCTTCACCCCACTTGTACACAAAGTACGATCCTAAGGGCCAGTAGTGCCAGTCGCATAGACGGCCTCCCAGCAGATATCATCAAAACAACTTCACCCATGGTTAAGCCCATGGAGTCCATGTAAAGCTGGACCCTGACAACAACTCCATGGATAAAGAGGGACTATACCCGTGAGATTTTATCACTTCTGGGTGCTGGGCTCCCGTACTAAGGACATAGAGATGTCGAAAATCCACCGCCCCATTTGTGAAGCCCGATATGAGGACAACATGGGGGTGGTGGACTTAGGGTTGATATGGTTGCCACACGGGCAAGATCATAGGCAGCAATGGATCACTGACTTCTTCTTCACTGAAGATGAGCCCACATGGTTTCGGGTATCTTCACACACGCTATAGGTTGAGACAGGACGAGTAGATGCCATCTCATGTGAGAGATAGATGTGCACTTTATGTGATATGCAAGAGACTGGGACAAAGTATCATTATTGCCCTTGGATCAATCTAGTTTGGGGCTACACTACAAATTGGTGAAGGGTTGCCTAGAGGAGCCTCTTCACCCCACTTGTACACAAAGTACGATCCTAAGTAATGTCCAGTAGTGCCAGTCACGTAGACGGCCTCCCAATAGATATCATTAAAACAACCTCACCCATGGTAAAACTGTAGGTAAGCCGATGGAGTCCATGTAATACTGGACCCTGACAACGACTCCATGGATAAAGAGGGACTATATCTATGAGATTTTGTCGCTTCTGGGTGCTGTGCTCCCATACTGAGGACATAGAGATGTCGAAAACTCACCTCCCCATTTGTGACGCTTGATATGACGACAACATGGAGGTGGTGGACTTAGGGTTGATGTGGCTACCACAAGGGCAAGGTCAGGAGGCAACAATGGATAACTGACTTGTTCTTCAGAGAAGGTGAGCGCACATGCTCTACAGGTTGAGACAGGACGAGTAGACAGCATCTCATGTGAGAGATAGATCTGCACTTCATGTGATATGCAAGAGACTGAGAGAAAGGATCACTGGATCAATCTAGTCTGGGTGGTTGCAATAGAGCAAGGCCACTCCACACAGTTGTCTACAAAGAATGTCACTTTCACAAATGAGATATATTAGGATATAGACATCATAGCTACCACCAACCAGGCATTAATTTGCACTATAGACTTTGAAGAGGCAGAGGCCAAAATTAAGGAGGAACCAGAGCTGAATGACACCTGCAGCAGGGAAGTGTTAGATATGCTCAATGTCCCATCCTTCTGGTAACCACTAGTGGTCCAAGGTGCTAAGTTGTAAGGCCCCCATATGAGGAGAAGCCATGTGTGAGCCTGGGACACTGGATGGATTCTGACTTGCATGTCAGATGAGTCCTATCAATGAGACCGTTGATGGTAGAAAGGTGATTGTGTGGGAGCCCCTTATTCTTGCAATAGTATAGGAAATATTCTCTGAATATTCCATGGACGACTAGTCAGTTCCATCGACTAGGTTGACTGGTTGGCTTCATCGCCTAGGTTGACTGCTTGGTTCCACCAACTACGTTGATCTGACTACCACCCTCATAGCTATAAAGAGGCAATCTCCCCAATCCATTGTACCAGATCAGATCTTCTAGTAGAGATCTTCCAGCTAGTAGCTCTTCACCTAGTATCTGTCTACATTGCCATCTAAGCTCCATTGTTGGAGCACACGGGTGGATGGAGCCATCATCTGTACTACATCAGTATTGAAGGAAAATTTTTTTCATCTCCAATTTGCTGTGTACTCTCTATTCTTTGTTCAGTTCCTGTTTTGCTGTGCTGTGTAATTTAACAGGAAGATACAAAGGAAGTGATAGTGGAAGTGAGAGAGGGAGAGAGAGAGGAGTGCACACGATATAGCTACCTATACAGTAAGTGTATTGACAATGAAACATGAAGATATACATGTGAACCCCTTAGGGTTAGGGTTAGGGTTTGCCCCTATGCCCTATGTGGATAGTACAATTTAACCTATCTTTAACACCCCCTCTTAAATTGCACTGGGTAAGTAGAGGGTGCATGTACAAGACCTTTTTGTGGATTTCGTTTGGTGTGTATGCTAGCATCCAAAACTGAAAAGAAAACTAAAAAGAAATCAGAGTAGTATGTGTGTATGTGAGCACAGTGACTACGAAGCAGAAGCATGTATAATGAGTACAACTTACTATCATATACATATCCTGGATTTCCCCCTCTTAAGTTGTGGATCATCCTTTGCCTTTGGGAATGAAACCCAAAGAATAGGCCGAAAGGGGAGGATTACCAAAAAGCAAGTGACAAAAAGCGAGCGAGCCAAAAAAAGCGAGCGATAAAAAACAATAAAAGATTTATAAATCCCCCATTTTAGTAGCAAAAAATAATAACTTATTCAAAAATGCATATTTTCCCTCAATGCTAGAAGGTTAAACATGCATATAACTTTAAAGCCATTAACACTAATTTCACATCATACATGAGACAGTTTGTATGTTTAATTTCCAAGTCATTGTTTGTATCAAAGACAAACGCTATTGCAATCAAGTTCTCTCTTTCCACTAGAGTTATTGAGATCATCTTTCCAAGGACTCCTTGCATGGATTAGTATAGATTCCATGCATATGTAAATGCTTAGCTTATTTAGTTTTGTTCACTCTTGGAACAAAACCTATGTTTCTTTGTTACTGCAAAAATATCCTTCCCTAATGATTTATTCTTACCTCCCACTAATTTTACAATGCAGCAAATTGACCATAAAGTCATATTTTGGTGCATTAAATTTTACTAGATGGTGCACAAAGACATGATAATCATCTAAAGTACGCCTTGCCATTTGATTTGATATGTAACATGACCATGTTTGGACTTGTAAATCAAAAGATACAGGGATGTGAAAATGTCCTCTTTTAACGCGCTCCCTGTTTTGGCCCAAAAGAGGACATTTTCACATCCCTATATTTTGGCAAAATGTCAACATTTGATTGTTTTGGCCCAAAAGATGAGTTTTTAACATCCTTGCATCTTTTGATTATAAAATATAAATGGCATAATGTTACATATCAAATCAAATGACAAGGCATGATTTAGATGAATATCATGCCTTTTTGCACCATCTAAAAAACTTATGTGCATCAAAATATAAATTTTGTGACACAACCACCTTTTTGAATACTTTGTACTTCAAGCAATTATTTTATAAAAAACTCAGATTCTTTCTTTGCTTGGTTAATTTTCCAACCACTTCAACTAATTGTCGCTCGCTTTTTTGGAATCGCTTGCTTTTTCTCACTCGCTCTATTGACTGCCTGAGGCTCCCTCTAAAGGAAATATGGAGAAAGTCAAATACACCTGGATCAAAGACTGGTCGATCAAAATATGACTGCATGAATGTCTGCATGTATGGCTACGTACTGAACATGTCAAAGGTGAACATGTCATGAGTCATCATGGACTGTGTAGCTACTCTGAAGAAGAGGCATCCGGATGTGAGGCAAGTCAATGTAGCTATGGAGAAACAATCCAGTAGGTTGTGACATATGAGGTTGTCACCAACCCAAAAGAACTGACAGCAATGTGTGAGGTATACTGTACTAGAGGTATAATCTCTGTCGAATGATGCAGGGTCGAGAAGAAGACCGCATAGTCAGTGTAGACAGAGTGATCCAGAGGCTAAAAATATGGGGCCGAAGGTGCAGGTATGATACACTGCTGTGTTGATGAAGAGGCCCACACAAATGGCAAGGTATGGCAACCTGTCAAACCTATATGCTCAACTGTCATGAGCTGAAGGTCATCTAATGTGTGCATAGCTAAACATCCATCGGCATGGGATGTAGCATCTATCATAGGCTCATCGAGAAGGAGCTGATAATGTAAAGGCCTAGAAGGTTGGAATACAATTGAGAGTGCATAAGATGTTCCTGAGGTGAATGAGGTGCCGAATGCTAATGTAGGGATTGATCTATAATCTTGGATCCAACCACTGATCTGCATCAAGTATGGATTGTATACGATAGCCATAAGTGCATGATGAAACACTGAGTCTCCCCAGGTTGCGCTATGGCTGAACCTGATGATGTCTACTACACTGGAGCAAGACCGCACTGATGCATACGTATCCTCATACTGAGGAATGATCTGCTGATCGAAAGTGGTGGTCATAACTGGATCCAAGGATGCAATGCGGCATGACTGAGCCGATGCTGGAATGTCCTGAAGACTGATCTGCTGATCTGAACTGCTGAAGGAAATTGAGCCCAATGTATGCTCTATGTCAAAGGTGAAAGCATCAGTGATGGATGCTGGAATGGAATCACCTGAAGAGCTAAATGCGCTTGGGCATATATCTTTGCATGTGGTAGAAGATATGAGTGCCTCGTACTGAGGACTTACCTGCTGAATAACTGCATGATCAGGTGAACTCCTACTAAGTATCTGCATCTGTGGCAAAGGATGGAGTCGGCGGATCCATGCAAGAGGGTGATGGCTATACATCACTGAAATCAAACTGAGCTGATGTAGATGGGACTGCCTCGTACTGAGGACTTACCGTCAAATATGCCTCGTGCTGAGGGCTTATTGCAGAATATGCCTCATGCTGAGGGCTTATCGAGAAGTGTGCATGATAAAAAACTGCGGGCTGATCCATGCTAACATCTGAAGCATCTACAACTGCATCTGATCTGTCGAGGCCAATGAGGCTCGAGTCTACATCATAGACTGGTACATCCCTGTGGCAATAAATGGTTGAAGAAGGTTCTCTTTCCACTCACGGATCTCGTCCGGAGTCATGATTGGTGTATCATCAACTGTGTGATGAGAATAACTCCATGCTGGAGGCGGTCTGGTGCTCTGTGCAAGAGGCTTAACCTATACCAACAAGAGTGTCTACCCATGAGAACATTTTAAAGGAGCTGCCACTAGGGGGCTTACACTGAATTGTTAGAACCAAGTCATGTGAGAACAACTATGTGCCAAGCATCAAGCCTGTAAAATGAAGATGACAACTAAGTGTCGCGCATAGCCAAGAGGCTGTACAAGGCTGATGTATGTGTGCAAGAACCAATGCCAAAAATAGTCAACAAATGTGACTGTACATGGATGGCATGTGTGCGTGCAAGAAGAATGCAACAATCCTGAATCTGAGGAAGATCAATGCCAAGTGTCACACTGAGGTGATGAAGTGCCAAATGCCAAGAATACTGAATTGGTGTCAGATATGTGAATGTGAATACCGATGATAGAACCACATGGACTAACACCGGTGGGAACTAATCGGGTAATGTGGCAATGGCTGACTTGGCTTGGTGGAGTTGGATCTCCTCTATGGTGGTGCTAGTCTACAGCTAGACTACATGTCGAATCGCAAAAAAGAGCAAATGAATTTTATCTTGATTCATTTGAAGTGTTGGGTGCCCTGCAAAGGATAAGGAGGTGGTTTCGATGATGAGGAATCAATGATGCTAGCCTGTGGAAATATCAAATGGTAGATATGAGGTGCTTAGCGTGCAAAGCATGATCTGCATTTTTGCTTTTTACAACTCTGCGAAATTCCCTCTGGATCAAAAGATACGGCCTTCGAAATGATAGGCCAAACTTTGATCCCAAGAGGGCCAAAACTGATGATGTGTCCTGGAGGGTGATGTGGCAAACTGGTGATCACATGCAGAATACAACTCTGCCTGTTTGGCACTCTGTGTGCTGAGGTGGCACATGGGTGACTATCTGCTGATGTGTCACCTGCTGATGTGGCAGGCTGACATGTCACTACTGATTGGGCAATTAAGGTGGCTAGTGACTAAACCAAGGGGAACTCCACCTAACCCCACCAAACTAACTTGACCAAGTCTAGCCCAAGTGTAATTATGCCCAACCATGGTCCAACCCCATCTGATACGTGTCAAAGTACTGACTAATGCACTAACCACACCTTGACTAACCAAAGGTTATCATAGCCTAACCATGGTTACATTCAATCTGCCACAGGAGAGACTGGGATTTCTAGACAGAATGTGACAAATCTTGATGACAGAATACGACAGAATACAGACGTTGGACAGCAAAACATTTGAGGTGCAGCCCTTGGCATGTGTCGAAGGAGGTCGCCTGTAGGCCATTGTTAGTCATTGAGGCCCAGGCATTGTAGTACTTTAGTTGCTACTACAGTGCTTTCTTTCGGCTATATAGTGCTTAAGGCAGTTTGTTGGGGCTTGGCAGAACGTTGGACGATGTATTGGAGTCGTTGCCTAGAGAAGGTGAGCGCTATATGGAGGACATAGGTCGTTGGAAGGAGCTTGTCAGTGAACTTGTTGCCCATCATTGGGCTGGTCGGAGGATGTGCTGAAGCCCATGAGGCTACGTGGTGCTCTGTGGAGATGGAGGTCAGCCTTGGAAGCTGCGGGCTGCTGGCAGTCACTTGATGGGCTAGAGTTCTAGAGTTTGCAAGTCATTGTGCATCTTTTGGTTGGTCAGCCGCCATGAAGGAGCCACCATTAGGAGCTTGGCTACAGCTGGGCATTGCAAGCTGTAGATGGCAGTCGATGGAGCTCGTACATGCCATGTAGCTTGTTGAAGCGTTGTAGGAGTCAAGTGTTGTTGATTGTTTCCTTGCGGGCAGAGGCATAGGGGCACCGGCTGTGATGCTCGTTGTGGTGCATGAGGTCGCTGGGAGGAGCATGTTGATGAGCCTGTGTTGTCGAAGGCGTTGAAGCCTTTGCTTTCAAGCTTGGCTCATAATAGAGCCTTTTGACTCTATTGCTTTGCAATGTGTTGGAGTCAGGAGTCAAGGGCTATGAAGGATCTCTGTTAAGAGCTGAGCTACCGCTTGCGTTGCTGCGATGGTAGCTTATGGTCGTGCGCTGCAGTGCAGCTTGTTGGTTGTGAGCTACTTGTGAAGCAGCTGGAGATCAGTGGTTGGAGTAGTTTAAACAACAGAGAAGCAAAACTCCTCACACTACACCTCTTGAAACTATGAAAATCTCAAGGCTCACATCTCTCAAGACCTAAAGAAGAAGGGACTACCACTAAAATGAACATAGCTGAAGTTTCAAAAATCGGAATCATGAGCTTTCTATCTCAAATCAGAGAACGAGAAGAGCTTTACAAGATGAGCTATGAAAATGAAGAAGATGAAGATGCCTCAGATAGAGGGCTTATGCCATGATGGAACAAGGGCTTACATGCCTTGATGAAGCAAGGGCTTCTCGACAAAAGTCTCTCTCAATGGAAGATGCCTCATGAAGGAGGGCTTGACACTCATTAATGGAGTGGGAGCACCATCGGCTCGGATACCATGATAGCGGAAGTGAGAGAGGGAGAGAGAGAGGAGTGGACACGATATCGCTACTTGTACACTAAGTGTATTGACAATGAAACATGAAGATATAGATGTGAACCCCTTAGGGTTAGGGTTTGCCCCCATGCCCTATGTGGATAGTGCAATTTACACTATCTTTAACAGGAAGAAGACCCCATTGCTACTAAGCTAGTAGTAATAGATTTAGACTCAACCCACACCACCATCAAGGTCCATCTGATGGACTATTTCCAGTAAGGGTTCGATGTAGAAATTGAACAATCGAATCGAAATTGGATTATAAGCGGATTGCTTTCAAAATCAAAATTGACTATTCAACCTTGTCTTGAACAAGTTTGAATATGTTATGGGGCTTTCCTCCTCATTTCTCTAGTTTATTCATTGTGCAAACCAAGAGGCACCCCTTGCTTCACTACTAATTGCTTCAAAATCATATTTTATCGAGTATTGATTAACAATATCTAGTAATTGCAGGACGAGATATCATCTTCGAATTTTTGCATCATCCCTTCATTTCATAGAGGCCTCCAATGCTTTTGTCAATTCTTGTTTTAGGATTTAGCTAGCTTTTAAATTTAATAGATCGATATCAAGCTTTCATTCCGTCATGTTGCAGGGTGACACTTTTGCCCAGTACCTTCCTTCATTATAATCGCCTTCACCAAAGGATCGTTTTCACAAGAAACGACCTCCTCTTATGATGTTGTAGATGTAAAGGAGCACAATGATTTTTAAAATATGATACAATTCTTCGAACAATCAAGCTGATGGCCTTGTTCAGGACAATGCCTTTGGGACATTCTTATGTAATCATTTGAATCGGGCTAGAATTGCAATCACCGACTGCTTGTTACTGGCACCATCCTTGTCTTTACAAGAATCCATTGGTGAACTTGCGCTCCATCAACAGGCTCTGACAATCACAAACGGCTATCCAGCCTTTCTTATCATGCCATTTCTTATGACTTACGATTCCTTCCTTGGCCTTGCCAATTCCTTCTGCAGCACAAGTAGGCATGATGAGTCTTTTTTGGATAGAGAAGTCTTTCTTCTTCATCCTACAAGACCCATCGATGGTAGAAAAATTCACTATAGCAAAGAGCAAATTTGCTGCATCCGCATTCATGGGCTGAATCTGCTCTACAAATGCTACCTTTCAAATCTTTTGAAGGTTTGTTGACTCTGTGCCAACATGGACTTAGGTAGAACAGAATATGTGTGTAGAGTAGCGGCAGCAAAGCTCTGCTTGTATCTACATGCAAGTTCTACATACAACTCCTACATGCAAGTTCTACATACAACTTGTACATGTGAGTTCTACATGCAAGTTCTACATGTAGAAAGAGAATGTGCTACAACTTCTATATGCGAGTTCTACATGTAGAAAGAGAATGTGTTACAACTTCTACATACGAGTTCTATATGTAGAGAGAGAATGTGTTACAATTCCTACATGTAGAGAGAGAAGCTCTCCAACTTGTATAAATACCCCATAATGGAATGAAGCCCACACTCTTTGGCGCATTGTGTTGAGTTCTACTTTAGTATTCCAAGCAATTGTCTCAAGTGTCCATGCTTCCTTGCACTCCACATCCAAAAGCATGTCCTAACCTTGCAACTCCTCCTCCCCTCTCCTCCAACCTTGCAACCCATCCTCTCCCTCTCCTCCTCCCTCCTCCTCCTCCCTTCTTCTCCTCCCTCTTCCTCCTCCTTCTCCCTCCTCCTCCTCCTCCTCTCTCCTCCTCCCTTCTCCTCCTCCTCCTCTCTCCTCCTCCCTCCTCCTTCTAATCCTCCTCCCTCCTCCTAATCCTCCTCCATGATGATACACGTTCCTTTTACACATGCATGCACTTTGTTTGCTTACCACACTTAAGCCTACGTCTCTCACTAAAACACAACTTGAGGTCCTAAGCTACACATATACTACAACCGACAACCCCGATATATCTATAGGTGACAAAAAGCCTCGGAACCCTGCATACTCAGAATACCTTGCTCTTCCTATGAAAGCAGTAGGAAAGAGCCAACAAGGTCTAAACCTGAAATCCTCGTGTATGCTTTGAGCAGGTCAAAGGTAAACGACTTGCCTAATGTCCCTGCTCCTGTGTGCACATGAGCCCATACATATATGCAGGCTTGTGCCTCTCCCAATAGACCGCTTCTACTATGCAAACTTCTTGCTCTACTCTTTATTGGACAAGTCGCTATCAATCCATGGATCTTTATCCTACATCGGTAATGAAAGGCATAGTCTTTAAATCTTATGCTCACAAGCAACAAGTCTCTCTTCATCTTTAATTGGAGGTGCACAGAGATGTTACAACCTCGTTGCACTAAGAAACTCACTACTCCTTTCTCCATGATCAACTCGACATCCTCCTCTTGCTTGGCAAATTCAGCTAGGATGTGGGTAGCTCTACAATGTGCGATGCAATTACCTTCTCAAACAACGTGATCCATACATGAGGATGATTTTCCAAATCAAAGGGCTGCCCCAAACTCTTCTTTATTGGTCGATACGAATCATACTAAGATCTCCTGCAATGATGGACTTGTCAATCTCTGTCACCCAAACTTAGTTAATCAACCTTACCTTCCTGTAGCCTTCATTGGGATGTGCACACTTTCTGAGCAAAAACCTACGAGCAGAAAAGTCCGAGCGATAATTTTTGACACCAACCGTGCTTGTATATTTCTCAAAGGAATATACAATTCTTTCTTAATTTCTCATTTATGGAACCATATACTTACTTATTTTTCATTATAACCCTCATTTTAGAGAACATCATCTATATATGAACAAATAGTGAACACTTTAGAAACTCCTATAAATACCTTCCTACTATACTCTCTTTTTGAGGATTATGGTAATTAAATCAATTTAAAAGAGTTTCCCTAATATTTAGCAATCCCATATTTGAAGCTCTCATATAACAATGTATACCATATTCCTTGGATGAGTAGGAAAAAGATATTGGAAATCTCATACTTGAGACCATTATAATCGATCATAAATTAATCTCTAATACATTATCAAATATGGGAAGGCAAGGAACGAATTTTCAAAATATTCCCAATTCTCCAAACCTAAGTACTTTTAAGGAAATATGGTCTCTATTGAACTGCTTCCTACCATAATATGAATTAGGGAGAAGTTGTAACTCTCATATACATCTTGAAATTTTTTCTTTTTATCTTTTATAACTATAAAAACTATAATTTTAAGCCTACCATTGCATAGATCATGAAATTTTGAACATTTTTCCTTTTTACAGCTCCTCAATCTGAGATAAGGAGCAAAAGTTATGACCCCTTCTGCGTAGGCTCTCCAAGGGTATTCCGCCGGCGAAATAGGGTTGGGGGGCAAGCTCTTCAAACCATATTCCTCTGGAAAAATACACTTAGAGGATCTATTAAAAAAGTATTATATTATTTTCTTAGGTCATCCTAAGGAACTATAAAGAGGATATTTGCTCAAAATTTCATGATCCAACCAATGGTGAAAGGAAAAGAAAGGATTTTTGAAAGTGATAAAATAAGTCACCACTTGGACATTATATATGTATATTATATAAATGTATATTTATATCTATATCTATTTATTAGTATTTCATATTTACTTACATATTCCTTGAAATAATTTAGATTTTTTTGCTCCCTAAAAATGACTTGAGCCTGTATATTTTGACCCCTCCTGCCTTTTGTCCGCTCGTCGCTCGGGGGTTTTTGCTCGGGAAATGGAAACCCCCCTTTCATTGTTAGTATGCTTTGGGTAGTATGATCTTCACTGGTAGTCCATGCTTTGCTCCATGCTATGAAATCAACCACCAAATCTTCATGTTAAACTGTCATATGGGAGGCATTTTCCGTCAATGGATTGTGTATGTAGTCCTCATGAATCTTATCCTTCTCCGTTTGTTATATCTATCAAGCCACACCTTCTACTTTCTTGGGCAAAGCTTTGGGTGAAGCGGATTCATAAAACACTCAGCCTACGACCACACACAGATCAATCACATCCTCACATTGTGCCATGAGTCTGTAAGTCAAACTCTCAGCTCCTCTATATTTCCCCTTATATCTGTCGTCAATACTCCACCGTCTGTTAATCTTTAGAATTGCCAGCACTTGTCATCAGGAACATCGGAGTCAAATTGGAACAATCATCTTCATGGGGCTGGCTCTAATAGCCTTCAACTTTCCTACTCTTGAAAACATGCCAAGAGTATCAAATTTTGATTTCAGAGAACATGCCGATTTCATGTTGCTAATGGAAAGGATGCAATCATTTCACACATAATGAAGATTTCCTAAACACAATCGATTTTCCCTCAAGACAGAGATTGATTTCATTCTCAATTCATCATCAATCGTCGAGGTAGATTATGTTGGATACAACATCATCAATCAAACTAGATTACATTGGATTTTTCAAAGGTAGGAAGAAAGCGGTTTGCATCCCAAAGATTTCTAGAAGTTTGAACCTTTTATAAGATCGCCAAATGTGTTCAAAGTATGTTCAGCCTTGAACATTTCATAACTACACTTTGACAAAATATGCGCGTCCGAGGATCAATGGAGCGCTCTGAGGTGTATGGAACCTATGTGGAGACATGATGAGGAGAGTGCTCATGACATGTACCTGAAGTCAATTAGGTTCCAAGATAGATTAGCTTAGACTCATAAATAGAATCTTGAGTGAATATGCATTTCTCTATTCAACAATACATGATAGGCTTCTTATATAGAGAGTACCCTTTGAATAGTCAACACACATTTCTCCTCGTGGATACCCTTGATCCATATCCTCTCATTATGTACTCCACATCCTAAAGTGGCCACTTCAATACATTCATATACCATACCTTAACCTCTAATATGTGCACATGGCACCATATCTCAATACCTCCCCTTGGTGCCATGATCCATTGGCTATAACTGCAAGGTGGTCAGATGTGAGTTTATATTCCATCACCTCCCCTTAGTGAATAACTTGCTACATAATGTGGTCAAGTGTGGCTTTTACATGTCAATACATTCCCTGGGTTATGTTATAGCTACTCTTAGGTGGTCAGGCTTAATAAACATGTGGGATGAAGGTGGCAAGGTCTTACCATGAGCTTCGTTTTGCTTCAATGGCAATGTCTAATTGCTAACAATGATTCTGACTTGACAGCCACGTAGAGATAAAAAAGGCGATCACTTTTCCTCTTTGGAGTGTGTGCAAATTCTTCTTGGATTGGAAGTTACGGCTTGTCGAAGTTTCTGTTAAGAAGAGGCCTTTGATGATGTGGCACAGGGGTTCATATGCTTCACATACACTGTGCTTAGTAAGGGATTACTGTGCCTAGGTGGCACTATACCACGTGGCATAACTTTGACCAAACTAAAACTCAACCAACTTGTAACTGAACCAAACCCTGTGTAACCTAACCCAACCCTTTGAACTCAAGGTTAACTAAACTTAACCACTATGCTAACTAGGGTTAGAATCTATCTGCCATGTGGTAAGAAACTGACCAAGCCTCTGAACCATGGGTTAACTTCACCTAACTCTAGTTAGATGCTATCTACCACGTGGCATTTTGACATGGCCTAAGGCTAAAGGCTTGGGCTTCTGGATAGCTTCATGGAGATGGGCTCGTGGAGCAGAACAGTAGCAATGGAACGGCGATAGAGTGAAGAAGAGAAAGATGGAGGTTGCCCTCACTGAAAGCTCTAGCTTCCCAAATCCCGATAGGATGGTGAAGGCCTAAAGCCAGGCCGCTGCGACGCTCAACTTGCTAACGGTAGGCATTCATGACGGGAGGCTACGCTGAAATGCAGAGGGTGACAACGAGCAAGAGAGAACTACCCGTGGAGTCGGTTACTCCATGCCAAGAGAGCCACAGGTGTGGCGTTTGGGAGCTTGATGTGCATGGGAGTCCATCGCAAGGCTGCGCTACCCTTGATGGTCGCGGTTGATTGTCATTGGAGAGGTCGAGTTGTGGCATCCAACGTTTGCTAAGGTTCGTGCCTTGTTGAAGGCGTAAGATGGAAAAGCCTATGAGCAAACACCTTGTAGGAGTGCTTTGAGTTACTAATGGAGCTGTCGGTGATTACTGTGCCTGGGTGGCACTATACGACGTAGCATAACTTTGACCAAACTGAAACTCAACCAACCTATAACTGAACCAAACCCTGTGTAACCTAACCAAACCCTTTGAACTCAAGGCTAACTAAACTTAACTAGGGTTAGAACTATCTACCATGTGGCAAGAAACTGACCAAGCCTTTGAACCACAGGTTAACTTCACCTAACCCTGGCTAGATGCTATCTACCACGTGGCATTTTGACGTGGCCTAAGGCTAAAGTCTTGGGCTTCTAGATAGCTACATGAAGATGGGCCCATGGAGCAAAACAACAGCAACGAAACGACGACGGAGCGCAGAAGAGAAAGATTGAGGTCTCCTTCATTGAAAGTTCCAAGTTCCCAGATCCCGATAGGATGGTGAAGGCCTAAAGCCAGGCCGTTGTGATGCTCAACTTGCTGACTGCAAGCATTCGCGATGGGAGGCTACGTTGCAATGCAGAGGGTGATAGTGAGCAAGAGAGCACTACTCATGGAGTCGGTTACTACATGCGAAGAGAGTCGTTGGTGTGGCATTTGGATCTTATTGTGCATGGGAGTCCATCACAAGGCTGTGCTACCCTTGATGCTCATGGTTGATTGTCATTGGAGAGGCCGAGCTATGGCATCTAGCATTTGCTAAGGTTGGTGCCTTGTTGAAGGCATAAGATGGCGAAGCCTATGAGCAAACACCTTATGGGAGCACTTTGAGTTGCTGATGGAGCTCTTGGTGGTTGATGTAGATTGTTGAAGGAGCTGCTGTTAGATTGGGATCACCAGCTTGCAGTTGTTTAATCCAATGGAGTTGGAGAGTCGAGCAAGGAGCTGCGCTATGGTTTGTTGCAGGATTAGCTTGGGATAGGCAGTTGATAGGAGGCGGCTCTTTTTTTGTATGGAATCTCAATCTATAGGAGCCACCTTGTTGTAGGGAAGAATAGTTGCCTCACTGCCCC
Organism: Dipteris shenzhenensis; assembly: GCF_047967505.1. Taxonomy (NCBI): domain Eukaryota; kingdom Viridiplantae; phylum Streptophyta; class Polypodiopsida; order Gleicheniales; family Dipteridaceae; genus Dipteris; species Dipteris shenzhenensis. The sequence continues at coordinate 44,804,528 of NC_141599.1, forward strand.
GTTGAAGAGATAGCCTCCCTTGAATGGGAGCCACTAAAGGAGATGCCCACTGCTGCTATTCATTGTGGAGCAGCTGCGATTTGCTGTGGAATTAGTCTTTGGAAGAGCAGGCTAGAAGATCTCTCTTGATAGGGGACTCTCCCTATCTCTCTCTTTGGATTTTTTCTTTCAAATGATCTCACTCTCATAATGGATCTCTCCTAAGGATGGCGCCTTAGCAGAAGATAGAACCATGCTCTGATACCATGACAAAATATGCATGCCTCAGGCTCAATGGAGCACTCTAAGGTGGATGGAACCTATGTGGAGACATGATGAAGAGAGTGCTCACGACATGTACCTCAAGTCAATTAGGTTCCAAGATAGATTAGCTTGGACTCATAAAAAAAGAATCTTGAGTGAATGTGCATTTCTCTATTCAACAATACATGATAGGCTTCTTATATAGAGAGTACCCTTTCAATAGTCAACACATGTGGGATCATCTCATCCACATTTCTCCTTGTGGATATCCTTGATCCATATCCTCTCATCATGTAGTCCACATCCTAGGGTGGCTACTTCAATACATTCCTATACCATACCTTAGCATCTAATATGTGCACATGGCACCATATCCCAACACACCTTTCCAACCATTAACATGAAGCAATAACAAGGATACATAGTCGGATAAGATGCAAAAAGATGAAGAGCAATCCCAATACAACTTTCAGCAAAGAACAATCTTGAACGTTGGAATTGTAACCAAAGTACTTCCTTTCCATTTAGGAACATGGAGAATTGTGCATAGGATTAGCCTTGAGCATGGAGAATTGTGCATATGGTCAACAACGAACTTGTAAAAAGGCATAAGCAGTCTGAATTCTATCTGACTACAGTCTGACTATTACATATCAAGAAACTGTTACCAAGAAGATGCCAAAAAGGACTTATAAGTGACTATCATGGTCCTTGGTAACTACCACCACTACTTTATGACTCTTGACCTTCCCACTACACCTATGACCATACTTAGCTGATGGCTTAGCCTAGGTGACAAGATACCCCTCAACACCTGGCACTCCTGGTGAACATCTCTTTTTTGAACAAAAAAGTGAAGACTCAAATCCTTCCTAACCTCCATGGTGTAGGTTTTACAGATTACAATTGTACCATTTCATGGCTACATGCCACGACTGGGTACCCATGAAACATAATGCCATCTATGCTAGCTCATACAAAGTGAATAAACAGAACCATGCATGAATTAGTATGTTCACATCCCACTAGCACAGAATGGATACATTGTTGCGATCAAGCAAAAAACAATATGTTGATGAATCTCCAACACCCACAACATATGTCGGTGTAAAGTCCTCTAGGAAATCCTTCATTTGTCTTTGAAAATTTTTAATTTTCCTTTGGTCAAACCATTGGAATATTGAATTTTGAATCAGCTTTAATCCCTTGACTGAATTCTATTTTTTGTGTAGAATCTTCCACAGTCTGCAGGCAGAGATCGAGATCAAACTACTATCGGAATCCAAAAAGTTTCCGATTAGAGAATCTGAAAACACAATGAGAAATCTAATACAGTCTAGTCGGATTTTGAAAAATGCATCAGAAATAAGAGAATAGATAGTCAGACTATCATCATACTACAGCTCAATTGTCAGACTGTTTGGCCACATGATGCCAAGTGTTTGATCACCATTTGCTGAAGTAAAGATCACAATAAATACCTTCATACCTTTAGAAATTTCTTTTATGAGATCATACTGAAAAATCCATCTTCCGACTTGCATTTGATTGCTGTCAAACCATCCGAAACATGTGTGGACTGCTTTCTGTCAGACATATTGTCAGATTGTTTGCTGAATTTCTTCTTGCTTGTTGTATGGATTCCTGTAGCAGCAGCCAAGCTCCTCAAAGATTGCATTTGGGTGGATTTTCTCTTACTTCCACATAACATCAATTGCAAAAGACGGTGAAAATGCAAAGCATGCACACTCATCGTATGACTCTTCATCATCTTCATTTGGATAATTATCATCTTCCAAATTGTTGTCATCACTTGATGGATCACTTACTTGCTACTCCATTTGTCGATGAAGAAATCAAGAACTAATAGGCATTGGATAGTCTTCATACACTCCTTTTTGGCCTTCAGACCTTGTAGTATTGTTTTTTGACTGATTGGATTTGCTGTCCAACTTTTTGGGCTTCTTGCTGTCAGATGTTATTGGACTATTGTCCAATTGTTTGAATTGGATGTCCAATTGGATCTTATCTGAAACATTTACATCTATTTGATTATGATTAGAAATAGTTGAATTATCATTGAAAATCTTGCCACCATATTTAGAATCTGAGTCGGAATTGTAGTCAAAATCGAAATCATTGTCCTTTTCATACCCATTTTCAGACTACAAAATCTGAACTCTTTGTTGAAGTTTGAGAATGTCAGAAATATGTTGATTCGACCTCCGATCACCTCCCTGGAATTTAGTATGCCAAGCTTTTGCCTTCTCAACTATAGCTGGATATTTGTCAAGTTTATCTAATAGTTTTCTCATCATTCGATCAAACTTTGCCTCATGTAAAGCAGGAAAGATCTCATAGAACTTGTCATCCAAAAGTGATGGACAATATTTCTTGTGGTGACCATGTTGCTTGCAATGCTTGCACAAATTTAGATAGCAATCTTTTCCCATATGATCAGAATTTTGAGTCATCACACAATGCATCCTCTGACACTTCTTTTGATTTGACTTTGCCATGATCTGATAAAAAATTGAGAAACTTGTTTTTGAGATAAATGTACCTGAAAGACATGCTTCACTTTGTTCAGACTTTAGGATTTTGCATTTGAAACTGTCGGATTGTCTTCCGACAACTGTACTTAAGTTGACCTCACTCCACCAAGCAAATCATATCCATTTCAGGATCCAAGAATGTATATTGAGAGTTGATACAATGTAGAATCATGTTGTCAAGTCCAATTATGAAGAACATATCAAAAATAGGAGAACTTTGGTCACACTTCTATTGGGCTGTAATAGGTCGGACTATCAAAACAGTATTGCATAGCTTTAAGCATCACCATGAGCTCCAACCCTTGCTCAACAAACCTTCTTTCATTCCAAAGAATAACCCCATTGTACCTCTTAATCACAACAATCTATCAAATCTGAAGGCTCCAACCTATGTTCAAAGGCTCATCCTGACTTAGCAATTTTCCTCCCTCATCCCTCACTTCAATTATGAGTTATTATTTCCACAAGCAGTCCAATAAAGAGTACATAGGCTGGACAATTCTTCCCTTGCATACTTATTTCACTTATGAATTTTCCTCCCTCATCCCTCACTTCAATTATGAGTTATTGTTTCCACAAGCATTCCAATATAAGAGTACATAGGCTAGACAATTCTTCCCTTGCAGACTTATTTCACTACATGGTTGGAGTGAATTTTCTATTGTGTATTATACTTCTTGGAAAATGATAATAATGAAGCTCCCACATATGTAGACTGCATGATATTGAGGTAAAAACAGATTCTATTGGATTTTTTGGAGAGCTCTCGGAGTTCCTTGCTACTACATAGATGATTTGATGCTAAAATTAGAAAAAAATCATTCTAATGACTTGTGCATTCATCTAATAGAATTAATGCATCTAGCAGCTTTGCTTGTGTTCTTGGATAAATATAGCCCACCAGCGCAACAATCTTCTCAGTGATGTTGGTTGGCTTCATAGTTATGTCGGCTTCAATCTTTCTTTCCGTCACATGTTGTGAAATGTTCCTTCACAACAATCTTCTCAGTGATGTTGGTTGGCTTCACAGTTATGTCATCTTCAATCTTTCTTTCCTTCACATGTTGTGAAATGTTCCTTGCATTTCTGGAATAGAACAGAGAAGACTAGATGAGACATATCCTCCAAAACACTTCTACACCCAATGGTGTATTTGTAGGAAGAGCAATTGTACTCGGAATGGTGTAGGAATTGAACAATCAGATTAAAATTAGATTATAAGTGGATTTCTTTCAGAATTGGAATGGACTATTCAAACTTGTCTTGAACAAGTTTGATTATTTGTTGGGGCTTTCCTCCTCATTTCTCTGATTTATTCATCGTTCAAACTAAGAGGCACTCCTTGCTTCACTGTCAATTGCTTCACAATCATCTTCTGTCGTGTATTCATTAGCAATATCCAGGAATTGCAGGGCGACATATCATCTTTGAATTTATGCATCTGCCCTTCATTTCATGGAGGCCTCCAATGCTTTTGTCAATTCTTGTTTTAGGATTTAGCTAACTTTTGAATTTAATAGATCGGTATGAGGCTTTCATTTCGTCATGTTGCAGCGTGACACTTTTGACCAGTACCTTCCTTCATTATAATCGCCTTCACGAAAGGATCGTTTTCACAAGAAACGACCTCCTCTTATGATGCTGTAGATGTAAAGGAGCACAATGATTTTTGAAATATGATACAAGTCTTCGAACAATCAAGCTGATGACCTTGTTCAGGACAATGCCTTCGGGACATTGTTATGTAATCGTTTGAATCGGGCTAGAATTGCAATCACCGACTGCTTGTTGCTGGCACCATCCTTGTCTTTAGAAGAATCCATTGGTGAACTTGCGCTCCATCAACAAGCTCTGACAATCACAAACGGCTATCCAACCTTTCTTATCATGCCCTTTCTTATGACTTACGGTTCCTTCCTTAGCCTCACCAATTCCTTCCGCAGCACAAGTAGGCATGATGAGTCTTTCTTGGATAGAGGAGTCTTTCTTCTTCATACTACAAGACCCATCGATGGTAGAAAAATTCACTGTAGCAACTTTGCTGCATGGCTTTGCTGCATCCGCATTTACGGGCTGAATTTGCTCTACAAATGCTACCTTTAAAATCTTTTGAAGGTCTAAACCTGAAATCCTAGTGTATGCTTTGAGCAGGTCAAAGGTGAACGACTTGCCTAATGTCACTGCTCCTGTGTGCACACGAGCCCATACATATATGCAGGCTTGTGCTTCTCCCAATAGACCGCTTCTACTATGCACACTTCTTGCTCTACTCTTTGGACAAGTCGCTATCAATCCATGGGTCTTTTGTTGCATTGGTAATGAAAGGCATAGTCTTTCAACCTCATGCTCACAAGCAATAAGTCTCTCTTCATCTTCAAATGGAGGTGCACAGACATGTTGCAACCTCGTTGAACCAAGAAACTCACGGCTCCTTTCTCCACAATCAACTCGACGTTCTCCTCTTGCTTGGCAAATTCAGCTAAGATGTGGGCAGCTCATCAATCTGCGATGCAGTCAGCTTCTCAAACAACGTGATCCATACACGAGGATCATTTTCCAGATCAAAGGGCTGCCCCAAACTCTTCTTCATTGGCCGATACAGATCATACCAAGATCTTCTACAATGATGGACGGACTGTCAATCTCCATCTCCCAAACTCAGTTTGTCAACCTTACCTTGCTCTAGCGTTCGTTATTAGTATGCGTGGGATAGTATGATCTTCACTGCTAGGCCACGCTCTGCTCCATGCTACGCAATCAACCACCAAATCTTCATGTCAAATTGTCAGATGGGAGGCGATGTCCGTCGATGGATTGTGTGTGTAGTCCTCATAAATCTGATCCTTCTATGTTTGCTATATCTGTCAAGCCACACCTTCTATGTGCCTGGGCAAAGCTCTGGGTGAAGCGGCTCCATAAAACACTCAGCTGCGACCCCACATAGATCGATCATGTGCTCACATTGTTCGATCATGGGATGGGATTGGTCAAGTCCATCAGTCAAACTCTCAGCTCCTCCATAGTTTCCCTTCTGTCTGTCGATCAATACTCCACCATGTCCGTTAATCTTTAGAATTGTCAGCACTTGTCATCAGGAACATCGGAGTCAAATTCCGGCAATCATCTTCATGGGGCTAGTTCTAATAGCCTTCAGCTTTGCTACGCTTGAGAACATGCCAAGAGTATCATATTCCGATTTCAGAGAGCATGCTGATTCCATGCTATTGATGGAAAGGCTGCGACCATTTCAGAGAACGTGCTAATTCCATGCTGCTGCTGATGGAAAGGCTGCGATCATTTCACACATGATGGAGGTTTCCTAAACACAATCAATTTTCCCTCAAGATAGAGGTTGATTTCATTCTCGATTCATCATCAATCAAGGCAGATTATGTTGGATACAAAATCATCAATCAAACTAGATTACGTTGGATTTTTCAAAGGTAGGAAGAAAGCGGTCTGCATCCCAAAGATTTCTACAAGTTTGAACCTTTTGCAGGATTGCCAAATGTGTTCAGGGTATGCTCAGCCCTGAACATTTCAGAACTACACCTTTCCAACCATTAACATGAAGCAAGCACAAGCATACATAGTCCGATAAGAGTCGGAAAGGTGAAGAGTAATCCCTATTCAACTTTCAGCAAAGAACAATCATGAACATTAGAACTGCAGCCAAAGCACTTCTTTTCCATTTAGAAACATGGAGAATTGTGCATGGGATCAGCCTTGAACATGGAGAATTGTGCATATGATCTACAATGAACTTGCCAAAAGACATAAGCAGTCTGAATACTGTCTGACTACAGTCTGACTGTTGCATATCAAGAAACCTGTCTGGACTACAGTCTAACTGTTACATATCAAGAAACCTGTCTGAGTCATTAAACAATGCATCCTTTAACACTTCTTTTGCTTTGACTTTGCCATGATATGATCAGAAATTGAGAAACTTGTTTCTGAGATAAATGTACCTAAAAAACATGCTTCACTTTGTTCAAACATTAGGATTTTGCATTTGAAACTATGTTGGATTGTCTTTCGACAACTGTACTTAAGTTGGACCTCACTCTGCCAAGCAAATCATATCCATTTCAGGATTTGAAAACATATACTGAGAGTTGATACAATGTAGAATCATGTTGTCAAGTTGGATTATGCCAATGTAGAATCATGTTGTCAAGTTGGATTATGCCACTTCCCTCCTCGTAAGTATAATAGTCGGGATGTACGCGATCGTCTTCCCAATCGTTAGGTAGTTTTTCCACCAATACTTGGTTGACTGGAGTTATACGAGGTGGGGGTGGTTGTGGATCTAGTATTGGTAGTGGTAATGGAGCATGTTGTGCGCATATATTGCCCTGGATTTGGCTAGAGGGGCTCCTTACTCCTTGTACTTTCATCAAGTTGGGTGGGGCCATGAGGTCCAATTGGGTCCTCGACTGGTAGATCGACTGGGGAAGGACCTTCGAAAATTAGCACTAAGAGGTGTCGTGGTTCCCCCATCTATAACAGTGTGCACAATAGAGGGCTTGCCTTGCTCTGAGGCAGGGGCACTCATTTCAAGGGTGATTGTCATTGCATACCCCACACCAAACATTGTCTCTTCTCGAGAATAAGTGGGGGTTACTCGGTGTTTCCTCGGAGGTCCTTGACTTCCACTGATGGCCTAGCTGATTCAGTAGACTAGAGGTCAACTTCCCCATATCTAACCACTTAGACTCTTTATCCTCCTTCTTGGTAGGCTCCATATTGGAAGAATTTACCGATGGTGATACCTCGGATGGCGGAGTTGTGGTTTTGTCCTTGGCATCCTTATCCATCATATTATCACTTATACTGATGTGGCTACCTTCTCGCAAAGTTTGAAAGAAATGAAATTCATTACCATTAAATCGTCATGCAGCTTCAGCTCCGCCAATCCAATGAGGAAGAGTGGCAAGAGTCTCTCCTCGCTCATCCTCTCATGTGGTTTGTAGCAGGAATTGAGGTGTTTGATCCTAGCAATGTAGTCTCGAAGGGATTCATTCTCATTCTATTTCACCTCATACAAGTGTTTAATTGAGCTCCACTTGTGACCACTGGTTCAATGATGTATTCTCTGCACTATCTGTAATGTCATTCTGCATTCCATATATGAATTGTGCATTGCACTTTGAGTTTCTGTTAGTCTGGAATACTTTTGCAGGTTCTAGATGAACCCCAAAACATACACATACATATGCATACATATACATACATATATATACATATACATATACATATACATATAGTACACATACACATACACATACACATACACATACACATACACATACACATACACATACGCATATGCATACACATACCCATACACATATGCATACGCATATGCATACACATACACATACACATACACATACACATACACATACACATACACATACACATACACATACACATACATACACATATACTTATACATATACATATATATATACATATACATATACATACATACATGCATGCATCGATACATAAAACCCTAAGTGTGAATTTCCTATAAATCCACGCACTTGCAACCAACCAAGAATTTGGCCAACGAATCTCGATTGCAAGGCTTGTCTACAAGGCCTTCTGGCTTAGAAAATTCCAAAATGGCTTCATTAGGGCGCAAGATAGATGATTCTTGGAGAATTCAACACCAACCAAAAAATTTTAGAATGATAAATGCCGGGGAAGTTCAAAAATATTAGTACCATAGTTAAAAAGGAGGTGCTCACTAAAAAATGACATGGCTAGAATAGGATGCATGTAGTGTGAGTGTTTTTCTTATAAAGTTAGTGTTGTGTGTGCGAAAGTGGGTGTGTGAGATATATGTGACGTTGGATTGAGGCAAAAGGTGGTCTGTTAAAGTGGAAGTGCAAGGTGTCTTCGATAGTGTGTGGGTGAAGAGCCTAGGTGATCAAATTGGTGGATTCCATGATTAGCCGATTGAACTCTTGCTCTTGTTTGGATCCATAGCTGTGGGCATTTGGAGACCTTGTTATACTTTCTACAACTCTAGTTGGAGATTTCTGACATGTTTCTTATAATTGTCCAATATATTGTGCATTTGTGCAAAGTGTTCGTATTAAACAGTTGTTCTTTTTTGGTTGCATGGCAGAATGCCATCTAATTCTACTCAATTGTGGTTTTGTAAGTTTGGAACTCATGATGGGCATTGGATTGGGATCCCTTCCATTGTTTCTCCAACCAAGCATTTCATGTGCATGTAAAAACTAATTCTACCTTAGCCTGGGTAGGTCTTGCATGTAGATCCATGTTGTCTTCCTATTGTTTGCATGACACCTTGATCAATTATTGGCCAAGCGCCTCTTGCATCATTCTTCAACATTGTTCCACTTAAGCTCTTGCTGGAATCATATGTTATCCACATGCTTTAATATCAATTGAGTAGAGGTCTGCAAGGCCTCTTATTCACATCATTTGAATATGTTGAGAGCCATTTGCTAGAGTTGGACATTTTCTTGCATAAACTTGATTCCATACCATCTATGTGTGCAAGGTTTTGCATGCATGACTGATCATTGCCATGAACCGCTCTGTATCAATGCCATGAAGCGCTTTGTATCAATGCCGTTGACACGTACCTATTTTGTATCCTCCTTTGATAAGAGGATGTCATAAGAGCTGAACCAGTTGCTACTACTGTACTTTGCAAGTTTAGCGCCAAGGTGTTCTTCTTGATCTCTACATACTCTTTCTCTAGAATCTTTGGTAGTAGCTTTCCTCTTGCATCCTTTGTTGGAGTGCCATCTGCATCTAATAAACACATCCACTTTTTGGCCCACAACTTGTCAATCATTTGACCAAGACCAAGGACCTTTTTCTTATCCACATTAACAACTTTGCCAGCCAACTGTTGATCTGAATTCAATAAAAATAATACTGCCGCGATAAGCAGCTTCTCTTTTGACCATTTTGGTGACTACTTCATCCAAGTGACTATGCTTGCTCCTCTTCCCAAAGAATCAGTCACCATCAAGCAACTGTTGACATACATCCTTCGTGATTTCATTTGGAACATACCGTTATGGTGTCCACCAAACAATAGACAATTGCTTTATTGTTACTTTTTTCTGACCTACCGCATGCTTTGGGGCCTCGTAGGATATCTTCCCTACTTCATATGCTTTATAGAAATCTAAGATAATCTAGAAGATTGACTCCTCACGAAACACTATGCAAGTAAACTCCCTATATTTTGCAACTACGGTCGTCAAGTCTTGCACACTGACTACGTATCATTCACTACACCCTTCAAGCATCTGTAAAAATGAGACCACTTAATATTGTATTCGGCGCTAGGTCTCCTTCCCTTTACTATTTGTGGCAAGCCGCATCCAATCCATAACTCCCTTCAAGCCTTTGTTAAGATCTCAGAACGAGTTGAGTTTTTCCTCCTCATCAACAGAACCAAATTCAACCTTTTCGATTCAAGAATATATTTTGAGCCATCATTAAAAAAGCATATGTAACAGATGAAAAGTATGAAACTTTTGTAGATACTTAGCGTGATTCAAGTTTCCTTTTCGTCCCTTTTCAAGGGCGATTGTACAAGCTTTGCAAAAGTGTTGCCCATCAATGGGCTCAAACCTGCATCTATCAAAAAATGTATTCTTTGCAAGCATATAGCTCTTCTCGATGTCATTTCCGTATCTAGTCTAGTAGAGATCAACTTAACGAGAAAAGTCACTCTCTTTGAACTCTTTGAAGGCTTTCAGAAAATCTATGCGCTTTTGAAATGTGACTTCCTTCAAGTAAGGATCATCTTCTAGAAGTCTCACAAACTTCATTAGACTGAGAGTGACATTGCTTGTAAATGGTGTTTTATCATTCCTTGTCTCTTGATACCACTTGCGTGCAAATATCATGTAGTCTACATATGTGGGAGCTTCATTATAGTCATTTTCCAAGAAGTATAATACACAATAGAAAATTCACTCCAACCATGAAGTGAAATAAGTCTGCAAGGGAAGAATTGTCCAACCTATATACTCTTTTATTGGAATGCTTGTGGAAACAATAACTCATAATTGAAGTGAGCGATGAGGGAGGAAAATTCATAAGTGAAATAAGTATGCAAGGGAAGAATTGTCCAGCATATGTACTCTTTATTGGAATGCTTGTGGAAACAATAAATCATAATTGCAGTGAGGGATGAGAAAGGAGAATTACTAAGTCAGGATGAGCCTTCAAATTTGATAGATTGCTACGATTAAGAGGTACAATGGGGTTATTATTTGGAATGAAAGAAGGTTTGTTGAGAAAGGCTTGGAGCCCGTGGTGCTGCTTAAAGCTATGTAATGTTGTTTTGATAGTTCAACCTACTGCAGCTCGATTGACCAATGTTCTCTGGTCTTACAGGTTATGCATTGATTATAGGGATCTCAATAAAATCACTATACAGAATAGGTTCCCTATTTCTAGAATAGATTACCTATTGGATGAATTAAAGGGGGCAAAGTTCTTCACCAAGATTGACTTAAGATTTGGGTACCATCAAATGAGGGAAGGAGAGGAGTCAAAGACGTCTTTCAAAAGTGAGAACGGGTTGTATCAATTTAAGGTGATGCCATTTGGGCTCACTAATGCCCCATCTACCGTTCAATCCTCGATGAATAAGCCATACCTTTATAAGTATGTATTGGTATTCTGTGATGATATACTTATCTACACCAAATCCAAGGAGGACCACCGTATGCGAAACAGATTTTGGAAGTTCTCAGATTCCATCAACTCTTTGCCAAGATGATCAAGTGTATGTTCATGGCCAGAGAGGGCTTCTCTCAGCCAACAAAGCCTTGGATGTGGGTTCTAGACTTGGCTCTGCCAACAAACAGGTTCTCCTAGCTTTACCAACGGCATAGTCATGTACATGTCTTCTCTAGAATAAGCGTAGATAACCAGGAGCACCAACAGCGCAGATTCCTTACTCAGGTAATTGCATGGGCGACAGTGCGGATTTGTTGGAGATGTGATTGCATAGACGAACAAGAACACCTTCTCCCTTTGCCTCTCCCTCGCCTCAACCGCCCACCTCGCCTCTCCTCTTCCTCAGCCTCCCTCGCCTAACGCTCTCCTCTCTCACAGCCTCTCTCCCCCTTCCATCCCTCCTTTCTTCACTTGGAGGCTTTCACAGCCCCCCTTCTCCTCCCTCCAGCCTGCCCTGGTATTCATACTAGCTGCTGCAGAAGCTTCTCGAAGAAGCTGCCCAATAGCTGGAGCGGCTTCTAGAATCGAAGCTTCTCGATTTTAGTTTCTTAATCGCTTCTATTGGCTTAAGTTAATCGATTTCAAGCCATTGCCTTCCGTTAATCAACCCATTCCGCCATCAAACTAATTAATTAATAGGGCCCCAAATTCAATTTGGGGCCCTTCTTGCATTGGATCTCCCGTAACTGTTAGAAACTCCCTGACCAGTTTCTCACGGTCGGGAGAGCACAAGAGAAGTGATCGGAGTTGAAGCCAGAGTTTCGGGTACAAAACACCCAGCAAAGGGACTCAAACCATGCGCCTCTGTAGCTTCTGGCTTAACGTCCAGCTCAGTCTTGATTAGCGTCTTTGTTGCCTCTTCGGAAGATTATATCCAGCCGCCTCCGACTTGATCTTGGAGAGTTAAAGGGTAAGTGAGCAGCCTATTTTTTTGGTTGTCCAATGTAGAATGACGCCAAAAAATCTGCTCCCTGTGAGCTATTTGTTGCACAAGCTTATTCGATCTTTGCTCCCAGATTGCTACACTTCCTGAAGTTATCGCCTTGGATTGTGGTAGGCTTGGGAGCAATCGAAAGTGTGATTGGTATCTATTGCTGTGACAAGCGGACGGGAAGTGGAAATGGAGTGTGTGGACATATGAAATGTGAGAAGAATTCACCGGAAAGTTTTGCAGTAGCATAAGTCAAGCATTCTGTTGGCCAGTGGAAGGCCAAGGAGGTTGGTATACTGAGGGGAGTCTTAGAGATGGAAGCGACAGGAGGATGGAAGAGAGCAAAGCAGGCAAAGGATTGTAAGAGCAGGGACTCTCCGAATGGGTGAACATGTGAATTTGGCAGTGTCTCTGTATTCAGGTACTAAATTACATTCTCCTACTATTCGTTGGGAGGACCCCGAGCTTGTCCAACTGGGTCCATATATATTCAAGTATTTTCCAAAGACATGGAGAGTGATTTTGCTAGCATCTCTATACCTCGAGTTTCCATTGCTTCGTTTGTTAGGCAAGGTCTTACAGATGAGGACTTGCAACATTATGCAGAGAATGATTTGAAATTTCTTCTGAACCCCTAGGTTCACAGGGAGTTTCTGAAATGGAATGGGGTCCCTTATGCGGTTTCGTTTGCGCCAGGTGAGCATAAAGTGCTCACAGGAGATGAGAGAGTACCATTTGTGGAGTATACAGATGTGGTTAGAAGTTGCAGTTTTGGCAGGGTGGTCTTTGTCGTTGAGGGTTTAGAGCCTAATAAGACTGAACATCTGTGTAAAAAAGAGCTCATGACTGACAGCGCTGAGTTAAGGGCAGCTACAATCAAGGAGCTTGAGATAATCTCAAGGCTCCCTTAGCTGTCCATCTGCTTCGATCGAGAGCCTCGTACTTGCTGAGAGATACACACTGTCTTATAGTCTTGCCCTGGGTGGACACAAATCTTCCAATGTTCTTGTCTAATCCCTGAGAGTTCAAATTCTGTGAGGATATTGCGGTAGGAAAATCTCCGTTTGCAGTGATCTCAGCTCAAATAAATTTAGTTGGTGGCTGGATGCCTTGCAACAGCCTTGGCAAGCTTGCACTACTTCCATATCCTCTTGAGGCTTGCCATTTTTCATACCGTTGATTGTGTTTTTCTCAGATGATGGTACCTTTGCACGCGGCTCGCAATGGTAGTCACCGCATACATTGAGACCTGCTAGAATTTCATAGGTGTCTTGAACCGCTATCATATCTTCAGTTTTAGCTCTAGCATCCTTCTGATCACAACTCTAAGTTTCTGAATTCTCAGACTCTTGGTTGGTCCGAAAATGTCTGCATGCCAATTTCGATTGGCTGCGAGTGCAACAGTGACAAGGCAACGCATCTAGCCACCAACCAACTTTATTTGAGCTGAGATCATTGCAATCAGAGATTTATGTGTTTGATCTTATTGTTGTGTAGCCTTGCCAAGGCTATTGCAAGGTAGCGCATCTAGCCACCAACCAACTTTATTTCAGCTGAGATTATTACAAACAGAGATTTTTCTGTCTCAATATCCTCCCAGAATTTGAACTCTCAGAGGTTAGACAAGAACATTTGAAGATTCGTGTCCACCCAGGGAGGCGAGAGTATAAGACAGTGTGTATCTCTATACAAGTACGAGACTCTCAATCGAAGGAGATGGGCAGCTGGGGGAACCTTGAGATTATCTCAAGCTCCTTGATTGCAGCAACCTTGGCAAGCCTGCACAACAATAAGATCAAACACATAGACCTTAAACCATCTAATATTGAAGTGAAGATAGACAAAGGGAAAGAAAGGTGCCATACCTTATATCTTGGATTATGGTTTAAGCAGGAGGTTTAGTACTTGCTCTGAAGCCTTGGATACATGTGGTGTGCATCGTTATGCGTCACCACAAAAGCTCGCTTGAGAGGAGGGAGGAAGGGGGATGCTTTTTCATTGGGGATTGTATACATGGAGATGCACAAGGTCTTTGATAGTGTTGTATACAATCAATGGAGGGATATGATTATAAAAAGTCAAGGGATTGTCGGTGTTGTATTCACAGCCAGTCAAAATTAGCATGCAGACGTTTTCGGACCAGCCAAGAGACCGAGAATTCAGAAACTTAAGAGTTGTGATCAGGAGGATGCTAGAGCTAAAAACTGAGGATAGGGTATTCGCGGTCCACAAGACACCTATGAAATTCTAGCAGGTCTCAGTGTATGCGGTAACTACCCTTGCCAGCCACATGCAAAGGTACTATCACTTGAGAAACACAATCGACGGTATGAAAAATGACAAGCCTCAAGAGGATATGGGAGTAGTACATGGTCTCTCTCTAGCAAAGGCCTTCGAGGCTTTGGAGATTGCGAAGGGTTTATTATATTCCCCCTAACTTCATTGAATTTTGCAATGATGATGACATAAACCTGAATTTTGTGTTGGTTTTTATGCAGCCGGCATCCCGAGGTGAAGTGGGTTGAACGGCTTGACAAAGTCTTTTTAACAATCAAGTTGTGCAATGCTTGCATATTCACTGCGAAGATAGAACCTTGTGGCAAGCTTCTCTTTGCTACCACAGTCGGACCAAACGCCCTCCCCTACGAGTTGACCCTTGATTTATTTGACAAAGTAAATGTAGAGATAAACATCTCTATGTGTGCATGCGCGCGTGTGTGTGTGAGTGATGGATGTTGTCCTTGACTCAATCCCTCTTTAGTACAACATCGTCCCCTTGTGGAATACTTTTATGAACAGCTTTAGAGAAAGACAATTAAGTGCTTCGCAAACGCATATCTAAAACAAATATAAGATACAACCAGCCAAGTTGTGTTCATGCATAGTGTGTTGAAACCCAAATCTTCCTTATGCAGTGTTCCAAAACTCTCAATAGCCATGCATCTTCTAGGTTCAGCTATGTGGACATATCCAAAATAAGTGCTCATCTTCCCATAGAGCTAGTGATGTAGCCATTTTTTAGCTTTGTCCAAACTGACGATGTCCATGTCGGGGTGAGAGATAAGTATAGACCAGAGGTGGCTGGCTATTCCCTTCAAGAGCAACAGTAGCATATTCCCTTCTGGAGTGCCCATCTTGTCAAGCTAGCAAGCTACTTGGTAGGGTTGAGTGCAGACATATAGAGTTTACCACCGAGGTTAGCTAGAGGTATGCTGGGACCTTTAGTTTAGGGTGTTTCCATAGTAGTTGGTGTTTGTATTCTCATTTGACACCCTCCTTCTTGAGCTGTACTTAGCGCTAGCTTTTGACAGCTAGTGTGAGAACTCTAGCAACTCTCATAGATTGGTGACCCGATTGAGGAAGGTTTGTTTTTTGGAGGTTTTGATACAATAGAGAAGATGGGTGGGGTATGGGTCCTATGGATCACACGTACATGCCTACTTATTTGGGGATTCCTTTGTTCTTTGGGGAGGAAGGTGAAGATGCCTAAACATTTCTGGAGAATGTTGCTACATCATGATCTTGAATGATAAGGATACATCAGCTAAAAGGGAAGCTACATTAGTTTTGGGCCTTAGATATGAGGCAAAGGAGTTTGTATGATGGTTTGAGATTGCAGGTACAATAAGACTCAAATCAGCTGGAGGTAGCTTTCAAGACTCAATATTGTAAGTGGGAGAGATGTAGCAACTTTATGGCAGAAAAGTTTGGGTTTGAGGCTGAAGAAGTTGGAGGATTATCCAGATTACAAGCCTGAATTTTTAAGCCTATGGGGGAATTGGGTGAGGGCTTTGTAAGGAGACGGTGACTACACTCACTCTCTCTCCTACACACTATCAATGAAAGAATGAAGCACTCACAAGCAAGGTGGAACTGTGAAGTGAGTGCTACATACTGATGCAGAATATAATGTGGCTTCGAGAAGGGAACAACAAAAGAATAACTATTGGCTTTTTCCTACTGCTTTTGTAGGAAGAGCATGGTTTTCTCAGTATGCACGGTTCCGAGGCCTTTTGTCACCTACAGATATATCGGGGTTGTCGGTTGTAGTATATGTGTAGCTTAGGACCTCGAGTCGTGTTTCGGTGAGAGGCTTAAGTGTGGTAAGCAAACAAAGTGCATGCATGTGTAAAAGGAACGTGTATAATCATGATTGAGGGAATGATGGCTTTCTCCTTCATTGGGGGTTGCAGGGTTTAGGAGGAGTTTAAGGGTTAGAAGGAGATTCCAGGGTTTAGAAGAAGGTTCTAGGGTTAGAAGGAGTTCCAAGGTTTAGAAGGAGGTTCCATGGTTTAGAAGGAGGTTCTAGGGTTAGAAGGAGTTCCAAGGTTTAGGGTAATGGTGGAGGATTCGTCTCCCTTGTAGATCATCGAGTTTAAGGGTTAAGGAACAAAGGGGTTAGGGGGAGCATAGGAGTGGGAGAGGAAGAAGGTGTAAGAGCATGGGGGAAAGAAGAGAGAGGAGGAAGGAGAGAGGAGGAGAAGGGAGGAGGAGAGAGGAGGAGGAGGAGGGAGGAGGAGGGAGGAGGAGGGAGGAGGAGAGGGAGAGGATGGGTTGCAAGGTTGGAGGAGAGGGGAGGAGGGGTTGTAAGGTTAGGACATGCTTTTGGACGTGGAGTGCAAGGAAGGATGGACACTTGAGACAATTGCTTGGAATACCAAAGTAGAACTCAACACAATGCCCCAAAGAGTGTGGGCTTCATTCCATTATGGGGTATTTATACAAGTTGGAGAGCTTCTCTCTCTGCATGTAGGAAGTGTAACACATTCTCTCTCTACATGTAGAACTTGCATATAGAAGTTGCATGTAGAAGTTGTATGTAGAACTTGCATGTAGAACTCGCACGTACAACTTGCATGTAGAACTCGCATGTAGGAGTTGTATGTAGAAGTCGTATGTAAAAGTCGTATGTACAACTTGCATGTAGAATTTGCATGTAGGAGTTGTATGTAGAAGTCATATGTAGAACTTGCATGTAGAACTCGCGTGTACAACTCACATGTAGGAGTTGTATGTAGAAGTCATATGTAGAACTTGCATGTAGAGCTCACATGTATAACTCGCATGTAGGAGTTGTATATAGAAGTCATATGTAGAACTTGCATGTACAACTCGCATGTAGGAGTTGTATGTAGAAGTCGTATGTAGAACTTCCATGTAGAACATGCAAGTTGGATTTTCAAGAGGGATTATTTCTAGCCTTATGCAAGTACAAGCGAAGCTTTGCCGCTACTCTACATACACATTCTGTTCTATCTAAGTCCATGTTGGCATAAATATAACATACTCTCGGAGCCATTTTATTACCCGTCCTCGGGTTATGGCTGATTGCGAGCACGTACCTGGGTTGCTATGATTTTTGTCCAGTGGCTGTGAAACTTGTGTCGTGCCAGTCGATCCTGCTGTAAAGCCTTGGCACCATACAATTTTTGCGCAGTTTCCAAGTAGCCTGTATCCACCATTTGCTCGAACATAGATATGTGGTGTGCTTCTAAGAAGATCACTCTTTGATAGAGTCAGCTTGTAATCGGAGCATCGACCCTTTCATTGGGATTAAAGCTGAGTGGAGGCAAATGGGAATCAAGGTAACATGGGACCTCTAGAATGAATTTCAATGTTTTATAGAATATAACCCTTAGGCGAAGGAAGCGATCAATGTTGCCACGCATTATTTGCTTATGTTGCTAAAGTGCTCGAACCATTGTGCCTTGGATATTCCATTCTACACCAGAGTATGGTTCGATGATTGGCTAATTAATGTCACGATCTGTGACGTATTCCTTTCTCTTTCTAGACTTATGGATGGTTTAATGAATGGACACTTGTGGAAGGGTATGACCTTTCGACGGGACACTTGCCCTTTCGACGGGACACTTCCTAATGAGGCATAACCCTTCACAAGAGACATTCTAATGAAGAGACATTCCTATTGTAATGTACCCTCTCATCAAGGGTCACACCCTTCACAAGGGGTACACACCTCTTCATGCACATACCCTTTGGAGTACACACCTTTTCATGTGTGACTCTTCACTCTCTATATAAGAGAGGCCAAATCGTATGGATGACAATCACATCCACCCCACAGACATTCAAGCAATACAGTTATTCCTTGTTCTCTGCTATCTCAGTCTCTTTTCTGTTCCTTAGCACAGTTCTAAATATAGTAAATCTAGGATTTCTTACAGTGGTATTAGAGCAAAATTCGCTCCTGCCTGTAGGAAATGCCCCCCACCTTCTAGCGCTGATCTGATACATTTTTGCCGCTAGAAGGACATCCGTGCACATTGTGCATGGAAGAGATGGAGAGGATGAGCGTAAAATTTTTAAACGCCTACCCAGCCTAAAGTCATCCTGGCCTCTCCATCTCCCTCACATCACAAGTTGATGTGAATGGACACGACCAAAATCATGTCCTTTCAGGTGCTTGGGCTGTCCCAAAACCAAGGGACACACCTTTTCCACCATGGGACACACCTTTTGGTGACGAGTCTCGACTCCTCACTCATGGGACATACCCCATCGTGGGCAAATGGACATACCTATTCATGCAGGGTCGCATCCCTTTTAACAAAAAGGACATATCCCTTCATGAATAGGTGCACCTATTCCAAGGGTCACACCCCTTCGAATAGGCACACCTCCTAGGCCCCAAGTACCTACAAAAGGGTACCTAGAGGGGTAAAAAGGGACAAAAATTAAACCCATCCCCTACCCCTAGGTTTACCCTAGCTACCCTAGGGTTAAACTAAACCCCCAAATTAATTTTTGGGCAATTAACCCATTGGGCAGCCCCCAACGAAAAGAGGCGACCCTCTTCATTGCACCGTTGCACCGTACGGATCTCGAGAAAATCCTTGTGCAACCAGCCGTACAGCCCTGTGCCATTTTTCCGTACCCCCCCTGTGCAGTTATTCCGTACAATCTGTACGTCTTTTCGCTGCCCTGCCGTACAGCCTGCGCAAGCCAGCCGTACAGCCGTACAGCCGTACAGCCGTATGGACAGCCAGCCTGCACCGTACGAAATTCCTGGCACCAGCCCTGTGCAACACCAGCCCTGCACAGTACGGACCTTCCTGCGCACCCCTGCACCAGCCTGTGCCGTACTGCCCGCAGCCCTGCGCCGTACTGCACGACCAGCCCCTGCGATATCCTTGGCCTCGCCAGCCCCCCTCTTTCCTGCGCAGTTCTTGCCAGCCAAGCCCCGCTCCTACCTTTTTTTTCCTGCGCAGTCCAGCCCTGGGCAATGCTCTAAGCCTCGCCAGTGACAGCCTGTTGCCCTCTCCTTGTTTCGCCATTTTTACCCTGCCATTTCAGCACCAGTTGCAACTATTCTCGCGATGAAGACAGCCCGTTGACAGCCCGGATCAAACAAGCCTCGAGCACTCCTCGCAAAACACTGCAACATGGACCTCCGGACAACGATTTGCAGCCTTCTTCTACGCAATAACTTGGCAGATTAAAGTATTGCCAGGTGGAGTCTTTCCAATCTGCTTTTTAAGGATTCTCTTTAACAAATTACAGCAAATGAAAGAATCCACATTAAAGCATGGAAACCCCTGGTAATTCACCCGGCCTTTCAAGGACACCTCAGGTATCTGCTACTACACAATATCGTGTTCAAATTGCACAGCCAGCCCATTTTGGAGCCTTTGCATCTTGGGTCTTCTGTGTCACGTGCCCTCCGAGTGACTTGGATCACATCCTCTACCTTCTGCGTGAGGCACCTCAGTTACATTATTTCCTCAGCACAGTATAGGTTGTGTTCCACGAGACACGAAGATATTCGGAACACGATATTCCTCAGGAGTTTGCTGTTCATTTTTGGAAAGAATTTTACCCTTCACCTTCGGCATCTCCAGGGTACTCTCCACCTCCTTCAGCTCCCAGATATCCTCCTCTACAGGGTGTACCTTCTCCAAGTCAGTATTTACATCCTGAAGGCACTCCCTCTCCTGGATATCCTCCTCTTCCGACAGCAGCTCCTTACCCTTTTTCAGATCTGTGGACTCTGCTACCTACCCCTGTCTTATCACGAGCAGTAACACCTTTTTCAGAATCTCCAGTGTTACCTTCGACAGGACCTCCCTTACCAGATTTCCACGGGTGGTTCCATCCTACCTCGCCTGCCCCCTCCAATATGAGCAATCTCAGGGAGCAGCCCGAATCCTCTTTCAGGAATGGTACAAACTAGAGCGCAAGTTCGCGCTTTTCTCACAGGGATTTCCGACATGTCGCACCGCTCGCGTGAAGCCTCTCCAGAGATTAAAGAATCAAGTCCCAAACAGACCCCTGAAGGCAACGTCCAAAGTGAATCTCTATTGCAACTTCAAATATCTCAGCTTTAGGACAGCATCTCTGACCTGGTTCAAAAAGTTCAACAACTCCAAGATTCTCGAAGTCCAGCACATACAGAGGACGACGTGACGCAACCCGACGACGATGCGGACTCTATCCCACCAGAGGTAGAAAACACTGAACTGCATGCTCTCTACCGATTACTTCAAGCTTCCAAAACTAAAAGACTTGACGTCAAACTTCCGGAAGCCTACAATGGTCAACGTAGTCGCCGAACAGTTGACCAATGGCTCGCTAAAATGTGCATGTATTTTAACACTGTTGACCTCACGGAAGGCAAAAAGATCGCCTTGGCAGCCTCCCTCCTGAAGGATACAACATTTCTATGGTGGCAAAGACGCTTAAAGGACGGAAAAAGTGTGTTAACTTGGGAACGTTTTGAACACGTGCTCCGTAAGCAGTTTGTACCTGCCAATGCGGACTTCCAAGCACGTTCAAAACTCCGATAGTTGGAGCAAACGGTTTCCCTGTCTTCCTATATCTCTCAATTCACCACATTGGTGCTGGAGATTGATGGTTTAACTGAGGATGATCGCCTTCATGCTTTCATCTCAGGCCTAAATCCCTCGTTACGCATTGATGATCTTAAAGCAAATATCACCACCACAGATGGCGCTATTGCTTACGCAGAGCGCATTACAGATTTCCTAAACACAGGGAAGCAGAGTGCTAATCGCACACAGAACTCTCCTATGGCCAAAGGTGCTCGCCCTCAAGATCACAACAGGTTTCGAAAACACTTCGGTAATCCAGGTCAGCGACAGTCTCAAGATCCCCAGAAGCCTCAGAAATCATTTGCTGGATTCCAACAGAAGCACTCCCCCAAGGATCGTGTTTCTTCTTCTTCACAAAGTCATTACCGACATCCCCAACATAAAGGTGCGGCCACTGACAAGAAGAACAACTCCAGCTCAAAAGGACTTTGTACCATCTGTACAGGCGACCATAGATGGTTCGATTGTCCCAAGCGACCAAAGCAAAATTCTAATATGGAACCTAGCACTTCCCCAAAAGAAGATGCTACCTCAGCACAAGACAAGAAAGGCAAAGCTGTTCGAATGGCGAATACCATCCACCTGAGCCTTGCCAGCAACCTCGAACCTTCCCTGGCCACTCAAGTACTTTGTGTTCAAGGATCGATTCGTGGAACAACGGTCACCATCCTCATCGACAGTGGCTGTTCTCATAATTTCCTAGCCAGTTCTGTGGTCGATAAACTTCGGTTGACCACCAGTCCTAGTCTCATGGACTATCAGATTGAACTCGCAAATGGAACTACTTTCTTGTGCAACACCAGGATCAAAAACTTGTCTTTTCGCATCCAACATTATACGGACAAGTTGAACTTCGACATTATGCCTCTTTCTCGGTACGATGTCATACTCGGACAACAATGGCTCTACGACTATGATCCATCAATCAGTTTTTGCAGCCATACTATCCAGTTTGTCAACCAGGGAAAACTTATTGAGCTAACTGGTTCTAGGGACTCTCCTTCAACCCTAGTTGCCTCTGCCCTACAAGTAAAGAAGTGGGTTCGTAAACGCCAAGCAAAGACTTCACTTCTGTTGGTTACGGCAGTAGAGGAGACACCAACAAAGGATCCTCCTGAATACCTCAACCAACCTTTTTTCCAGCCTTACCTGGACCTTTTTCCACAGGAATTGCCAAAGCAGTTGCCACCTCAACGACCAGTGGATCACCCAATCGAACTTATTCCCGGCAGTAATCCACCGTCGAAACCTCCTTATCGGGTTTCTCACACTCAAAATGAAGAAATCCAAAGACAGGTCACCGAGCTACTCGACAAAGGTCACATTCGGCCCAGTCGCAGCCCTTTCGGATCTCCTGTACTACTTGTGGAAAAAAAGAACAAGTCTATGCGCCTCTGCATCGACTACCGAGCCCTCTGTTGGGGTAAAGGCACATTGCCACCCCTTTATTAAAGATAAGACATCTATGACTGTCTTAAGACAGTCATAGGGTAAAACCTAATCTTAATAAAACTAATGAGTTTGTGGTGTGGCTCATCACTTCACACCCGCACACTTGAGTCCTCTCTCTCTCACTCACTCTCCCCCCTTATTCTTCTTCCCCCTTCTGGCCCTTCAACTGGTATCAGAGCCTCTTCTCCCTCTACCCTTGCCTACCCACCCCCCTCGACCTCTACCTAGCCTCTGCAAGGGCCAACGGGCTAGCAGGCGGCAGCGCAGGCCGGCAGGCGACAGCACAAGCCATCAGGCGGGCATAGAGTAGGACGCGGGCATAGAGCAGGGGCGCGGGCAGTAGCGCAGCTGCTAGCTGCAGCAGGGCGGCGGCGCCGCGTCACACCAGCAGCTGCTCGCTGTCGCACAGGTTCAGCAGGTATACGACCGTACGGGCGTCCGTACTGTCGTACGGACTCCGTACGGGCATCCGTACAGTACGGACGACGTCGTTGTACCTACAGGGAGCTGCATCAGGGGAACTTTCGAAAAATTTTTTCCCCTCTTCTGGGATTCCGTGTCCTGCACAGGTACAGGAAGTACAGCAGGACTGCGCAGGTACAGGAAGTACAGCAGGCGCAGATTTTTTTTTTTGGAAGAAGAGAAGGAGAAAGAGCTCTCTGCTCTTCATTCAGGATAATCTTTCACTTCTAAAAACTGTGTTTTCTTGAAAGTACAGTAAGTACCTTCATTTACCAAGTGCTTGAGGTGAAGAGAACCACAGTGTGTGGTTGATTGCACAGTTATCTGTTTTCGTGAAGGAAATGCCTTGATTTTGCAGAGGATTTTTATGCTTTTACTGGGCTTGAATCTTAGTTTCCGGGTGAGCAGATCATAGGGCTTTTGCCTGGTAGTTGATGCTTTGTATGCCTTGAGGTAGTGTGGTGCCAGAGAGCACACATTTGCCTCGATTTCCGCAGTGTCGAGGTGACATTTTCTTGCAGGTCACATTTCTTGTGCAACACTCAGAGAACCTCAGTTGAGCCACGCTTGGCCAGGGCGCATCGAGTTTACTCGGTCCCTAACTGTCCATCGTTGTCAGTGCTCAAAAGGTTCCTCATTGAGTGTTTGTACGTTGGGATCTGTGTATGTCATTTCTACACAGGGCAGTATATGCATTACACTGTTGGTTGATTCTGTCAGAGAGATTTTCACATTGCATGCTACCTCAGTGTTGAGGTGTTCTTCACTTGGTTCAGGTGTCAGATCAAGGGGCTTTTGCCCAGATTTTGTTTGATAGCACTTGGGTTACCGACAGAGATCTTCAGATGCATTTTATCCCCTTGGCAGAAGAGTGATTGCTTGGGATTTATCCCATTTTCTGTTGCAGGTTTTGTGACAGGCTGAAGTGTCATTTTTTTTTTTGGGTGTTTGCCAAGTGGCTTATGCATATTAATTCAGTGCAATACCTCATCTGAGGTGGGAGAAGTGATCAGTACAGCCAGTACAGCAGTGTTTACAGCAGTGTTTTGTGTTTTGTCAGCCAATGATGCACTGTTAAAGCACTTGTGGAGCAGCTGCAGCATTCTGAAATTACTGTTTATGCCTATTTGAGCACGGTTCAGTGTGTCAGAAGGTACAGTATTTGCAGGGACATTTACTGTTTTGCTGCAGATTTTCTTGACAGTAAAAAACAACACTATTGTGAGTGCTCTTGGCTCTTGATAGAGCAGGTTTTTTCTGAGAAATCAGAATTTTTATTCAGTCTTTTTTTTACTTCGAGGGAGTCAGATACTTTCCTTATCTGATATGGCATCAGGGGGAAGTGAATCTTCAATTCTGAACATAAAGAAACTGGAAGGAGCACACAATTATGCATTATGGGCAGAACAGTGCTTGAATGTACTTCTGTTAAAGAAGATTTCTAAGCCCATAAGGGTGAAGGGTGTCAAGCCATCTGACATGGCAGTTGATGACTGGGAAGAGCTTGATTTGTCCGCAAGGGCAGCTATCATGCTCACTATTTCTGATACTCTTGTGTTCAATGTTCAGGCTGAAAAGACCTCTTATGGCCTATGGCAGAGGCTAGAAGAATTGTATGCCCAAAAGAGCTCAGCCAGTAAGGTTTATTGGTTGAAGAAGCTGGTTGATCTTCGCATGAAGGAAGGTACAGCTATGACCTCACACTTGAGTGAGTTCAATGCCATCTTTACACAGCTGATTGCACAGGGATTGAACCTTGAGGAGGAGTTCAAGGCTACTTTCTTGCTGTGTACCCTCCCTGAGAGTTGGGACACTTTCAAGACCACCCTGTCAAATTCGAATGTCACTCTTATTTATGCTGATGTAGAGAGCTCTCTCCTTATGGAGGAGATGAGCAGGAAGAATAATGCGAGCAGCAAGTCTTCAAATGCCTTGCAGGTACAGGATAGAGGCAGGACTCAGCAGAAGGGGAGATTTGCTAGTAAGTCCAAATCCCGCAGTCAGTCCCGTGGCAAAAAGGATATTGAATGCTTTTATTGTGGCAAGAAGGGACATGTGAAGTCTAAGTGCTTCAAGTTCATACGGGATCAGAAAGCCAAGAAGGCTGAAACAAAGGATGCATGCAATGGAAGCAAAGGCAAAGGCAAGGCCAAGGCAAATGACTTGGATGCAGTGAATGTTGCAGCAGAGGACAGTGACAGTGACATACATGATGTTTTATGCTCTTCTGCTGTAATAGCACATGCTTTGGTTATTGATGGCCATGACATGCACACCTGGCTCTTAGATTCAGGTGCTTCTTTTCATGTTACTCCTCATAGGGAGTGGTTTACTTCCTACACAGGTACTTATGGAGTTGTTCATCTTGGGAACAACTATGCATGTCAGATTGCAGGGATTGGCAGTATACAGATAGTATTATCTGATGGACGCATATTTATGCTTGATGGTGTTCGCCATGTGCCGCAAATCAAGAAGAATTTGATTAGCACTGGCTTATTGGATGACAGTGGTTACCACACCACATTTGGGGATTCCAAATGGGTGATTACTGATGGCCAGGCTGTGGTGGCTGAGGGTTTTAAGAGTGATACCTTGTACCCTCTTTATGTTTCCAGTGTGGGTAATCATGTTGTTGCCATAACCGAGCTGCCAAAGGTTTCATTGTGGCATAGCCGGTTGGGACACATGTCTGTTAAAGGAATGCAAGAACTATCACGTTTGGGTTATCTGTCGTCTCTTTCTTTTTCAGATTTGCCTACTTGTGATCATTGCATATTTGGCAAGCATTCTGTGACTCCTCATAAGAGGAGAACTCCCCAGAATAGAGCAGCGCTTGATCTAGTGCACACTGATTTGTGTGAGATGCCACAGTTATCACTAGGGGGTGCAAAATATTTTATTACTTTTATTGATGATGCCACACGCAAAGTGTGGGTCTATTTCTTGAAGCATAAGGGCGATGCCTTCGATGCTTTCAAGAAGTTTGTCGCTCATGTTGAGAATCGGAAAGGTCGTAGGCTGAAATGCCTCAGATCCGATAATGGGGGTGAGTATGTGTCACATGCTTTTGTGCAGTTTTGCCAAGCTAAGGGCATCAAACAGGAACTCACAGCCCCTCATAATGCATCTCAAAATGGTGCAAGTGAGCAGATGAATCGAACTATTCAGGAAGATGTATGTTGTCTTATGCTGCATTACCCCATGGCTTTTGGGCAGAAGCCGTGCAAACAGCAGTTCACATTATTAACAGGTCGCCAAACAAGGCTTTGGAGTTGAAAGTGCCAGAGGAGGTGTGGTCTGGCAAGCCACCTTCATATAAGCACTCACGTGTATTTGGTTGCGAGTGCTTTGCTCATGTACGCAAAGAACTGCGCACCAAACTGGATCCAAAGTCTATCAGATGCATCTTTATGGGTTATGGTGA
This sequence comes from Dipteris shenzhenensis, assembly GCF_047967505.1. Classification (NCBI taxonomy): domain Eukaryota; kingdom Viridiplantae; phylum Streptophyta; class Polypodiopsida; order Gleicheniales; family Dipteridaceae; genus Dipteris; species Dipteris shenzhenensis. Next base: position 44,831,204 of record NC_141599.1, read on the forward strand.
CGAAGGTGAAATGGGGTACAAGTTATGGGATCCCGTTAAACGGAAGATTATACGCAGCAATGATGTCATCTTTAAAGAGGATAGTGTACACAAGGAACCCGTGCAACCTGTAGAATACAGGAGGGTTATTTATGATGATGTTGGACAGCAAAGAATGCCCATTTATATGCAGCAACAGGCTGCTGCAGATAACCCTGTTCAAGAGGGTATACAGGCTGAAAATCAGCCAGATAATTTTGCCAATGATGCACCACTGGATATGCCAGCAGATGGGGCTGTAGAACAGCCAGATATGGTGGTACAGCCACCCGTCATGCATGACGAACAGGCTGGACAACAAGCTCACTATCAAAAACAAGTATCCATTGCCTCGCATTGATGACCTTTTCGATCAACTTCTACATGCAACACACTTCTCCAAGATTGATCTTCGTTCAGGTTATCATCAAATTCGTATATGAGAAGGCGATGAATACAAGACAGCTTTTCGAACAAAGTATGGACACTATGAATGTTTGGTCATGCCTTTTGGGTTAAACAATGCCCCGGCCACATTCATGACATTAATGAACGACATCTTCAGGCCTTTCCTCAATAAGTTTGTCATCGTTTACCTCGATGACATCCTCGTTTTCAGCAGATCCCTACTTGAGCACAAATAACATCTTCACCAAGTTTTTGAAGTTCTCTGTGCAAATTCTCTCTACATCAACATTGAGAAGAGTGAGTTCTTCAAGACCCAATTGGAATATTTGGGACATGTTATTTCAGCTCAAGGTATCTCTGTGGATCCCAAGAAGGTCGAGGTAATCCGAAACTGGCCTACTCCTAAGAATGTTCATGATGTCCGCTCTTTTCTCGGATTGGCAAACTTCTACCATACAAAGGTCTATCAGTTTTCCGAAATCGTAGCTCCTATGTCCGAATTATTGAAAAGCACATCAATTTTTCAGTGGCTTCCCGAAACAGAGTATAGTTTCCAACAACTCAAGCAAGCACTCACTACCACACTAGTTATGGCTATTGCTGACCCAAATCTTCCATTTGAGGTCATGACCGACGCTTCCGACATCGCTACAGGAGTAGTCTTGATGCAAGAAGGTAGAGTTATTGCTTTTGACAGCCATAAACATTCTGATATCCAAACCCGATATCCAGTCTATGATAAGGAGTTTCTTGCTGTTGTACACGCTTATCGCTCTTGGAAACATTATCTCATGGGTGCCGACTCTGTGGTCAAAATAGACCACCACTCTTTAAAGTACATCTTTACTCAGCCAGTCATGAACGCTCGACAAGTGCGCTGGGTTGAGTTTTTGGCCAACTTTCACATGACCATTGAGTACATACCAGGACTACGCAATGTAGTTGCAGATGCTCTCAGCAGGTTACCTCTAGCATCAGCCATGGTAATCTCTACATTATCTGTGGAAGTTCCGAATTCATTCAAAGGAAAGTATTTCAATGATAAAGACTTCGGCACAGCAGTACAGGTTCTTTCAAAAGATTCACCTTCGACTTCCGAACAGAAGATTTTCTCATCCTATTCTTATACGGACGACCTTTTGTACTATCAAGATCGCGTCTGTGTACCACATGACAAGGATGTTTGACGTCTTTTGTTAAAAGAGCATCATGTAGTTCCTTATGCTGCCCATCCAGGCATCAATAAGACTTATCGGTTACTCAGTGCAACATACTACTGGCCTCAGATGAAAAGAGATGTCATCAAAATGGTCACATCTTGCTTATCATGTCAACAAATGAAAGCAAGTCGACGACTTCCAACAGGACTTCTTCAGCCTCTTCCAGTTCCAACTGAAAGGTGGGAAAGTATTTCCATGGATTTCATTACAACACTACCACGATCTTCCCGAGGTAACACTCAGATTATGGTAATTGTTGATCGCTTGTCCAAATTGGCACACTTTGTTGCTTGCAAAAGCAGTGCACAGGCCCCGGACATAGCCAAACTCTTTATACAACACATTTTCCGACACCATGGATTACCCAAGAATATCATATCCGACAGAGATCCTAAGTTTACCAGTCACTTTTGGATTTCACTGTTCGAATCTTTGGGTACAACTCTACTGTTCAGTTCAGCTTACCACCCAGAATCAGATGGCCAGACTGAAAGAGTCAACCAAGTTCTGGAAGAAATGCTTCGACATTATGTTCAGTCACGCCTCGCAGCCTGGGAAGAGTATCTACCACTCCTTGAGTTTGCCTATAATAACTCTTTCCATAGTGCCATCAGCATGACTCCATTCCAAGCAGCTTATGGACACACTCCGATTGTACCAACAAATTTTGTACTTCAACATCGAGTGGCCCTAGCTGATCAACTGGTTCAAGAAATGCAAGACATTTTACTGCAAGTCAGGGATCATATGCGAAAAGCGCAAGAGCGGTATCAACGGTCTGCCAACAAACATCGACGTCACCTGGAATTTCACACTAGTGACATGGTGCTATTATTTGTAGCCCCACATCGCTATAAGACGGTTAAGTCTGTGTTTCCTAAGTTGCAACCAAGATACTATGGACCTTTCCGGATCGTCAAGAAAAATTCACCTTTAAGTTATAAATTGGAATTACCACCATCATGGGGTAAAATCCATCCAACATTTCATATTTCTTGGCTAAAGACGTACATTCCAGGCGATGAAGCAGTTCCTCCTGCAGGTGATTATGTCCCAGAAATCGAAGACGATTATGTTCTCCTTATTCCTGAGCGTATTCTGGACCATCGACAGCGAGAGACTCGACATCGACTTATCATGGAATTCCTTGTTCTTTGGCGAGATCTGGACGACTCCGACGCTACTTGGCAGTCTGATGAAGACTTACAGCAGTACCCTGATCTTTTACAGCAGTATTTTCAGAATCTACCATGATATTCTCTACATCAGTTCATTCTCTCCACCAGGGTCTTCTTTTGAGTGGGAGGGGATGTCACGATCTGTGACGTATTCCTTTCTCTTTCTAGACTTATGGATGGTGTAATGAATGGACACTTGTGGAAGGGTATGACCTTTCGACGGGACACTTGCCCTTTCGACGGGACACTTCCTAATGAGGCATAACCCTTCACAAGAGACATTCTAATGAAGAGACATTCCTATTGTAATGTACCCTCTCATCAAGGGTCACACCCTTCACAAGGGGTATACACCTCTTCATGCACATACCCTTTGGAGTACACACCTTTTCATGTGTGACTCTTCACTCTGTATATAAGAGAGGCCAAATTGTATGGATGACAATCACATCCACCCTACAGACATTCAAGCAATACAGTTATTCCTTGTTCTCTGGTATCTCAGTCTCTTTTTTGTTCCTTAGCACAGTTCTAAATATAGTAAATCTAGGATTTCTTACAATTAATGGTTCGATCTTCAGCCAAAGTATGTATGTTGGCTTTCCATTTTTTACGCCGTGGAACTGCATAGAAGTTGGGATGGATTCTGAGACATGGAGGTGACCATAGGTACTCCTTTAAGAAGATTACATCAAAGAGCTTGGGACGACAACAATCAGGGTGTGGATCCAACTTGCTAATCTAACCTTCACTAATTCGATGCTGACGAAGGTTGGTAGGAAAGTTGTCCAGGGTCCATCCACCTCGAGTTTTCATATCAAGATATTTGCTCCAAAATTCCTTGATGGGGTTACTGGGAAGTGGTATCTCATCAAAATCATACCCATCATTGGAACTTGGCATGGCTGTATGAATTGGATTATCCGAATCCTGATATTCAAAATCAAATACTGTGTCATTTTTTGTTAATGAAAGCACAAGAAGTGTCAGAGGTGATGACGGGACATGGAGAGAATCTGGGGACATGGGGGAGAAATATGGCAGAGTGGTAGTTGCAAAAGGGGGAGCAGAGGGGAGGGGGGGAAGAACTGGGCAAATGGTTTAAGCAGCTTGGTAATCCTCAAGGGTAGGATTAGTAAGGGAGGGGAAAAAGCTAGGTGTGAGAGGCTCGTAAGTTTGTGACTGTTGGATTAGTTGAAAATCGTGAGACGCATGAGCAAAGAGACGATGGAGGGAATAGATGTTAGGATGGAGCTCGGGGAAGATTAAGAGGGTGGTAGCAGCAAGGGTAAGTGAGGTTATGATGTTGGCAAAAAGAGTGATTAGATATGGGAAGTTGGATGTGAGATAGGCTCTGTTATCTTCTGACACTTCTTTTTGCTGGTGCGATGGGATGATCAACTGCATGGGTGGGGTGTTGGTTATGTTGTGCCTTGCAAATAATAGGGATGGCCTTTGTAGCAATGGCAACAAACCTTCAATAACCCTAAGGAGAGGACTACCCATGACGCAGACATATGCAATGAAAGGATCCGTCCTGAGTGTTATAAACCCGGCATGTGTAGACAGGCAGAAGATATTTTTCTCATCTTTGGACAAGTCTTGGCAAATTATGTGCAGGGTTTTGGTCCCAATGGAACGTTCCCATTTGATTGTTGGATGAGCAGATATGATCCTAAGTTGGAGTTGCTTCCATTGGATAAGCACGCGTGCGTTGAGGTGATCTTCCACTTGTAGAGCAGTCACAAGCTCTTAGTACACCACTGTTGTGCATTTAAGTGGGGCTTCATTAGTGTTGTCTTCCAATGCCTCATTGTTGTGCACTAGCAATTGGAGTTCGAGCGTGGAGATGATTATCTTTTGGGAGTGCATCTTATTCTTTTTTTCTTTGTATTGATGGTAGATGGTTGTATAGGCCTCCTTAAGCTTTCTCATTTACAAGATGACCTTTGCCTGTTGAGGAATGTCTTCAGTGGTATTGGACCATTGGTCCAAGACTTGTGCTTGTGAAGTGCTAGCCTCTTGAGCGGTAGCAAGTTGGTCCTTCAAGATTTCGCATTCCCATGTAAGCTCGTCAATGTTGAAGGCACGCTCTGTCAAAGATTGTTGTCAAAGATTGTTTCATTTCTTCAAGCTCGTCTTTGCAATCCTAGAGCTCTTCTTATTTGTGAATTAGAGTGAGTCGAGCTTGTGCCACTACCTCCGTCTGTTGAGCATGTGTAGATGTCAAGGAGTTATAGTAGGTCTGTAGGATTGCCGTTGCTTGTACTGCTGCTGTCAGCTGTGTTTGACTTTGGTAGAGTTTGGAGGTCACATCCTTCACTGCCTTTTCTTAAGCTTGGAGAGCTTGGTTCATGCGCACTTCTTCTACCTCCTTCTCATCTATCCGTGCCCAAAGTGCCTTGACCTCTATGGTGATTGCCTGGAATTGGTCTTCAATTTCTGTTGCAGTATTCTGTTGCAGTCTGTCTTTCCAATTCCCTTGCATATTCTTCCTTGGCTAAGCTAGTGAATAGTTCTGACATTTGGATCATTTGGCTAGCTTGATGTTGGAGAATGATAGATGGTGATGAGGTCTGATGATAATGTTGATACAAGTGGTGCCTATGTAGCCAACCCGATGATTCTGTAGTACTTGGGGGAGGTTGTTCCAATGGTATTTCAGTCATACTGTTGATTTGGCACTAGCTCCCCTTGTGGCTTATCAACTGGCATGGTGTCGATGGGCGGTTCTAGTACTGATGTAGCCTCAGGCTCTGGTGCCGATCTTTCCTCAGGTTCTAGTGCTGATCTTGCCTCGGACTGTGGTTGCTGCTGTTGTTGGAGATATATTGGTTGCAGTTGTGCATCGAGCTGTAGCATCTCTTGGGGTAATTTCGCAATCCCGACCTCCAGAACAGGTATTTTTTCTAAGGCACCTGCACCTATCAATGTGATAGTAGGAGAAGTTGGTGACTGCTCCTATACTAGTGAGAAGGGTATGTCCAACTCCTCAATTGGTTTTGGTGACGGGCAGAGTCATTTCTCTTTCTTGTAGTTCTTTTTTGATGATTATAGCCAATAAGTGTGGAATTATACATTTTTGGCCTAAAGAACCCTCTAGTTTCTTTGTAAAGAAGATGACTAAGTGTTGGACCCAGTCTTGTTTTAGCTTTCTACTCAGCAAAATAAATGTGCGGAGTGGAAGGAATTGCTTCTTGCCGCACTTAACCCCTAGGATTGTGGATAGGAATTGTGCTGCTTCCTTGAGGCAATGGTCAAGGATTGTGCAAAGCAATATGCAGTCTCTATGGATCAGGGTGCCCTTGGTGAGGAGAGACTGTACTTCGATAAACTTTGCATTGGCAGGCCGTTTAGGGTATTTGGCACCTTGTGTTGGTAGTGAGAAAGCCCTTTGAATGACTGTACTGTCGAGGATAATGTTTAGTTTGCTCTTATGTAAAGTGATTGTACCATACTTGCCAACCTTTGCATTACTGGAGTGGTAAGAATGGAGAAAATCCTTGATGTATGTGGTAATTGTAGGACCGTCCTCCAAGGATTTTAGGCTCTCATGCAAACTGCCTAGACCCCTTTGCTCTAAGTAAGATGTTGCTTCCTGGAAAAGAGTATAAGTCGATGTGGGTGGCCAAACAAGTTCTAGTGACTGGACGCCTTCAATGGCTGTGTAGGTCGTTGGTGACTGGGGTGGCATTTGTTCTTCTTGGTCATGCACTGAATCCTCTTCAGAGCTATCGCTCTAGACCACGAATGGCTGTGGTCGCCGTGGTTGAGAGGATGTAGATGGCTGTGAACTCTGGAGGGGGTCTCGTGGTTGAGGTGGTGGGCTCTTTCTGTGCATCCTCTTTAGTGGTGGCAGCTTTTCTGAACCTGCATTTATGTGCATGTGGAATACCATTCATCATTAGATTGGTTGGCATGCCGGTATGACCTTTCTATGTGGGTGGATTATCGCTGCGAGATGGACTCGAAGTCACTCACAATGTGAGGATGGAAGTAAGGTGGTGGTCGATGGAGAGGGAGGGGTGTCTTGCGTAGGGCTCGTAATGAAGAAAAGGATGGAGACAAAATGTGAAAGATGAAGAATGAGGGGGTGGAGTGGGTTTTTATAGGAAATGAGTTTAGGTTTAGGGTTAAACCCTAAACTCTTCCCGAGCCATAACTTGTTATGAATAGCTCAGTTTGCTCTTTTGCAAAAAGGTGAAATGAGCAAAATTACAAGCTCTACGTATTTGTGTCCACTACCTAGCCTGATTGTTTATCAAGTGGCTTTTATTTAAGAAATAAAGAAAATTTCTTAAGTTAGGAATCCAAGGTTGATGCTTGGGGTTGATATGTTTGGCTAGAAATGAAAATAAAATTTCTTTCCTTGCCCTTGAGTGTTATGTTCGTGAAAGTTCGAAGTAGTTTGTTTTTTTTACACATACCTATGTATGCTTACTCATTACTGGAGACGCTAGTCTCCCTGACAACGATACCAAATGTTGGCTCTTTCCTACTGCTTTTGTAGGAAGAGCAGGGTTTTGTCAGTAATGCAGGGTTCCAAGGCTTTTTGTCACCTAGAGATATATCGGGGTTGTCGGTTGTAGTATATGTGTAGCTTAGGACCTCGAGTCATGTTCCAGTAAGAGACATAGGCTTAAGTGTGGTAAGCAAACAAAGTGCATGCATGTGTAAAAGGAACGTGTATCATCATGATTGAGGTAATGAAGGCTTTCGCCTTCATTGGGGATTGCAGGGTGTAGGAAGAGTTTAAGGTTAGAAGGAGGTTCCACGGTTAGAAGGAGTTCCAAGGTTTAGAAGGAGATTCTAGGGTTAGAAGGAGTTCCAAGGTTTAGAGTAGAGTACATGGTGGAGAACTCGTTTCCCTCATAGATCATGAGTTTAAGGGTTGAGGAACAAAGGGATTAGGGGGAGCATAGGAGTGGGAGAGGAAGAAGGTGTAAGAGCATGGGGGAAAGAAGAGAGAGGAGGAAGGAGAGAGGAGGAGGAGGAGAAGGGAGGAGGAGAAAGGAGGAGGAGGAGGAGGGAGGAAGAGGGAGGAGGGAGGAGGGAGGAGGAGAGGGAGAGGATGGGTTGCAAGGTTAAAGGAGAGGGGAGGAGGGGTTGCAAGGTTAGGACATGCTTTTGGACGTGGAGTGCAAGGAAGGATGGACACTTGAGATAATTGCTTGGAATACCAAAGTAGAACTCAACACAATGCCCCAAAGAGTGTGGCTTCATTCCATTATGGGATATTTATACAAGTTGGAGAGCTTCTCCTTCTGCATGTAGGAAGTGTAACACATTCTCTCTCTACATGTAGAACTTGCATATAGAATTTGCATGTAGAAGTCGTATGTAGAACTTGCATGTAGAACTCGCATGTACAACTTGCATGTAGAACTCGCATGTAGGAGTTGTATGTAGAAGTCGTATGTAGAAGTCGTATGTGCAACTTGCATGTAGAACTCGCATGTAGGAGTTGTATGTAGAAGTCGTATGTAGAAGTCGTATGTAGAACTTGCATGTAGAACTCGCATGTACAACTCGCATGTAGGAGTTGTATGTAGAAGTCGTATGTAGAACTTGCATGTAGAACTCGCATGTAGAACTCGCATGTAGGAGTTGTATGTAGAAGTCATATGTAGAACTTGCATGTAGAACATGCAAGTTGGATTTCTAAGAGGGATTATTTCTAGCCTTATGCAAGTACAAGTGGAGCTTTGCCGCTACTCTACACACATATTCTGTTCTACCTAAGTCCATGTTGGCACAGAGACAACAATAACTGAATGCCCAAAGGGCTAAATACAACTGTATGAAGGGGCTGAAACCCTCACTGGTGGAAACATGTAGAAGAAAGTACTGTATGGAGGGGATTAACTCTCACTTCAAAAATGAGGTAGGCTGATGAGGCCTGCTAGCTGGAGCCATGGAGAGGCTGATCTGAGGTTTGACTGAAGGCTGAAGTGATCCCTATTGTGGATGGGAGAATGGAAGGCAAGGGATGGCTTTTAAATGCCTATGACATATTGGGAATGTTCGTCTAGAAGACTGCCTACACTGACCTGAACCTGCAGACTCCTGATCTGCCCCTGCTGACTCGTCGACTGCCACCTGGCAATCTGGTACTATGTTGATGTCAGCACTAATGTGGCAGTCTATACTGCACTAGCAACTGCTAGTGATGCCTGTGTATGGTTGCTACGACTGCTAATGGTTATCTGATGTGGCTCCCACTCAAGTTGCCCACATGGCTGGACTGTTGTGTGCTGATGTGGCTGCTGGTATGGCTGCTAACATGGCTGATGACTGGAGCAGCATGTCCACCTGCGGTGTATGCACGTGACATCCCTTTCTGCTGAAACTCAAACTATATGGAGAAAATCCCCTTAGATCTCGGGGGATCCATCTGGGAAATGTAAGTATACTATGAGAGTTTAAAATGAGGGGTATTTTAATTCTCAAGACTTACAGAAATATATTTATAGCAGGGATAATTTTATACACCGTTTTTAAATTAAGAGGTAGGGTGTGTTTATTCTCAGATCCAAATTAAAGTTATTTTTTAAATATTCTCTTATCTAGGATGATGTGTAAGAGCAGTCATAATTTTTCATGGGTAGCTCAAAGTTTTAATGTGCTGACTAGCCCTCGCAGTCATGATAATAAGATATTGGTGTTGGATTTAGTGAGACACACACACACACACACACACACACATAGAGAGAGAGGACTCAAATTGTATCTTTTCAGCTATGCTTTGAGATAGTGGCAATTTAGTAACCTAATGTCGCCTCATAATGGAGCCTTAGCACCTCCTAGATGAGTGATGAGCAGATAAATCCACATGGAAGCATCCAAATGATCACAACTGTCAGTAGAATGGCTTACATCACTTACATCACTGAAGGGCCTAGCTTGTCCCATGCATCCTCTATGAAGGCATTGGTAGGTTGCAATGTAGTTGGAATTACCTAGTAGAGCTTGGGTAACCCCATCCAAGTTTCATGGAGATCTAGAGAGTACCTTACAACCCATATTTAGAGAGGACCTTACGACCCATGTTCTCTAGAACATGGGCAATTTGCTACTGCATCCATTCCTTATGATGCTCAGCTCTTCCTTTCCTCACGCTTGCCTCTGGCCTGCTCGGTTCATGAGGGGATTTTCATTGTGCCTATTGAGGCTGTCTGGTCCCTTCGTCTCCCTTCGTTGCCTTTGGCCCGTTGATTATGCTGCAAAGAAGAAGAAAGAGATAAGATAAGGGATCGAAAGAGAGAAGATGAGAAGCTGATGGGCATGGTACAGAAGCAGAAAGGAAGGGGGATGATTCAGGAGCTTGTGGCTCAATATAAGACTGCCCAGTCATTTTATTGCAGCCAAGATGCTTTCGTAATCTAGAGCAGGAACTCCAAGCCATGGAGAACAATTCCCTGAATGGTAGCAAGCGGAGCTGCTCTCATGCCCTAAATGCCTTTCCCATCCTAGCTTGGTGCGCGATCTCCATGATTTGATGAATTTGGGTAGCTACCACATTTCTAACTTGGAAGTGTCTCAGTAGCAGCTATGTAATCTTAGCAACTTCCATGGCAGAGGATCCTCTTAAAGTTTCTAGCTGTGGCAGCTCAATGTTGTTACCAACCAACTTGGGCATTTTTTATTAGTAGAACTTTTTTGCGGCGAAGGAATTTCCTGAGTTTCCAAGGACCAAGGATAGCATCATGGAGCTTAGGTTCTGCTCATCTGTTGGGGCACTTTATGGTAGTACATACAATTTGTTTTTTTGACATTGTGGCAGTTTGGGTTATCATGTTTTTGAGGAATGATGAATCACAAGCTGCGTTTAAGACCCGAAAATATGCATATACACTGCTGGCAGTCATCTATGGGAAGAAAAAGGCTTTCGATGACTTCAAAGGTTTTTGATGTCATCAAAGTGGTCAAGGGTCCTCCTCCAGTGTGGAGAAGGCTACTACTTTGTCTGACAATGTAGACGTGCCAGGAAGTGTTCTGGCAGAAAGCAGCATGGGAACCCGACCTGTTTCATGGCTTTCTCGATCTTGTGACAGCGAGCCAAAATGAGGTGGAAACATTCTAAAAAGCCCTGGAATCTGCTCTGTAGTGCAAGCTTCAGGAGAATTAAAAGGAACATTGCCTTATTGCAAGCATGCTTTTATGATGTTGACTGAATCATATGCCGGTGAATGACTGCAGGTCCATATCTTGGAGTATTCCCAGGAAGATTGAAAGAGTTGGAATCGGAGATAGTTTTTTTTTCCAAGGTGAAGCAATATTTGGCATTGATGATGTAGGCTTGCCGATTGCCAAATATCTTCTCTAGAGGGCATCGCAACCCTCTTTAGTGACAAATTACCAGAAGTTGTGGCTCTTATTCTCCTAACTTTGGGGCTGAAATTCACAACTTTCTTAAGCTAGCTATGCACTACGTTGGAAATAGGCTTGGTCTTGTATTTCATGTGCTTTGTAGGGTTTATATCCTAGGATTTTTGTTTTTGATGCCATAGCCTTCCCCTCATGTCCTATTTGAAACTAGTAGGGGTCAACAATGTTTCTGACTTTCAAGGTGGCCATGTATGATGGGACTACATTGTTGATGCAATCCTTGGTAGACAAGATATATTTCCTCAAGGATTATATGAAGGTAAAAGTGATTCTTTTGTCACAACTCTCTTGTCCTTTGCAACCTTGAATGTTTTACATAATTTCAAGCCACCTCATAGGTTTCAAAGTCATCCTAATCATGCACTATCTACGCATGAATTTTGAAGTCATCTCAAAGTGAGGGCTATCACTCTACATCTCTTCTTGATTGTTGATAAATCGTACTTGTGGCTGAACTTGAAGGGCTTATGGAGATGGCAATGGGCAAGCTGATTGCAATTAAAGGTTTTGCATTGCATGGCAATCTTCACCAGTAGAGGTTGATGGTGAGTGTATTCTCAAATTTCTTGCAATAGACTATGTACATGTGGTTGGGTAGGGTTAGTTATAGGATAAACGATGTCTTGTATAGATATAATTTGGTGTCTTTATCTAGGTCATATCATGCATATCTAGGTATCTTGGATGGCAAGGCATTGATGGAAATGTAAGCCAATTTCGTGTCAAATTTGGTGGATATCCATATTAAATTATGTAGCAACATTTGAGCAATGACCAAGGCTTCATAAATATATGATCAGATTGTTAGAGAGGGTTAATGGAAAATGTTCAAAAAATTGATTAAAAAATCACTCACAATTGGTTGGACCAGGTTAGATCAATTCCTTGTCTTGCTTGGTGATCTTCCCTGAGGCAGCCATCACATCAATTTGTTTTGGCTCCGTGCCTTGCATCACCCTCCAAATCTCCCTAGCCACCATGTGGATCCACAGGTCGAGGTATCCATTTGCAAGTTTGAAGCGCTTCAATGCCAATTCGGTGTAGATCTATAGGGTCCTCTAGGGCCAACTCATGCACAACAAGACTAGTGCCCATCGGGGCAGCAAGAGGGCATAGAAAAGCCAGTAGCAACCAATCCAGTTAGCCTTGGTTGGCTGACTAAGTCGGCAACATTAGCTAACCAGATCTAGTCGGATGGATAGACCAAAAAGTTGGCAGACATGGTAGCTCTAGACAGTCTTTGCAGGTTGCATTCTAGGCAGGTAGCACATACAATCCAACCTTTCAGCTCGTAGCTCGTAGTAGATTATCCACCCTTACTAGCATAACATTTGAGGACAGCATGTTGCAGTTTTTGTGGCGCCATCTGATGAGCAGCAGCAAGGCCATCATCTGGGTCTTTAGAGATGCATATGGGACTCATAGTAGCAGTCCATGTGCTCAACACATGGGCCTAATTATAGTCCATGCCTAGCCACTCAAGGTCAACCAAGTGGGCCAACAAATAGGCCAACTTGAGGGTTGATTTTGGGCACCATAGGTTTGGGTATAGCCGACCCCTTGCTGGTGGGTCTTTGTGCCCTGCACAAGGCCTATATCATGTGGTGATCGTACCTCTAGGCATGAACTAGAGTGCATTCAGACCTTCCTTACAAAGTGCATGCTCTACATATCGTACCATTACTACATCTCTTGAGACCTCATTATGAATTGGCACCTTGTCAAACACTTTTTGTGCTTCACAAGTGATCTGTCTGACAGCTCCAAAGTGCACTTGACTGTTGCATCATTTACTGCTATCTTTTGCACAGGCATCTCCTCTGTTTGCAGACTCTTTCCAGCCTGGTCTGACCTGTAAAACACCTCCAACCTATCCCTAGAATAGCCATCTTTCTGCCACATATCAGCACTCCAGGGAACAGATTGGAGCAGCAGAGCAGCACTCCAAGGAATAGATTGTTCAGAGTGCAAGAAGTTGAGGTTTGAGTGTTTTGTTTCAGCAGCTCTTTTGTAGTTTATTCACAGATCTCTCAGCTTACCTTTAAGCTCTCATCTCTCAGTTTTCACGCTCCTTTCTCAGTTTCTCAGGTCCATATCTCAGCTCTCTCCGTCATAGTTACCAGGGAATAGGAACGTTCTGAAAATTTGGGTGTCGGAATAGGAACGTTTCGGGGAGGGGGAATGGGAACTGGAACACCACGTTATGCACAACACATCATCATGTGACATAAAACTATGCTAGAAAATGAAAGAAACTGACATTTTACAGATTTAAACTTTCTAGATAAGCTCTAAAAGACCCATTTGGAATTTTCAAAGAGCCTTTTCTTTTTGGACGTTCTGGGGCTGTTCTGGTTTTGGCTTGCTTCTCGGAATGGTGTTCCAGGCATTTCAGATGTTGGAACGACGTTCCCTGGTAACTATGCTCTTCGTCCTCATATTCACCTCAGTTCATCTCTCTCGCTCATGTAGTCACTGTGCATGCCCATGGACAGCACTAGCCTCATCATTAGCCTCGCATAGTGGCCCTTAACATTGGGGTGGCAGCATTGAGGTGGCTGGAAATACTGGTCAGCTCTACTTGTTCACATTGCTCTCTTCAGAGTGGCATTTTGTACGCTTTAGAGGAGTGTCCTTTGTATTTCAAGCTCTCCAAGTTTAAAGCAAATTCTCCCCTATATTGGGGGAGGGGGCCCTCAGTGGGTATATGGACCCAATCGGTTGTTGATCTATCCTCTAACCTTTATCTCTCTCTCTCTCTCCCCTCTCTTTGATGCATACACAAAGATGTCTCGTATGAAGGTTTAAGGGCTCGCTGCGAATTACACAATTATTAACCGTTGCATGTTACAACCAAAGCACATGGACCTGCAATACTAGTCGACCTATCTTCTATCTTCTGCTGACCTGTATTGTTGCGTAGCAGTCTTCTCTAGGCTCTGCTGACCAATACTTGTCTCTTTGATCAACACTATATCTTCTGTACCTGCTGTACCACATGATGCTACACATGCTAGAGCCATGTGTCTGCTCCGACATATATATCTACTCCTGAGACCAGGTAAAGCCTCTGAAATTGCCCTGTACTTCCTGTCTTGTAGCTATACAGGTTCTGTATAGCTTGCTATCCTGTGCACAACCTACTGCAGCTCTACCTACACTTTCTGATCTGCACATGTGGTAGTGCTCAGATCTACCCACATGGCTTCCCACAGATCCCAACCATGCTGCTGTACACCTCCCGAAGTCCTCCTCATTTGGGGGCTCACAGATGGGGAGGTGACCTCAATAATCTTGACAACCCCTCTCAATGACCCATAGCCACTCATTGATGCAAATGCTCCATGAGCTCCCACAAAGAAGCTCAGTGTTAGAAATGAAGCAAACAGAGGGTATCCCACAATGGAAGACTGATAGAGCGTCCCACGAATTCATACGGAAGTGTTTAGGTACGGAATTCAACAAACATGTGTATGTGCAAGCCAGCAAGTAGACAATGCTTCACAAGAGAGATAGAACCAACCAAAATATATATCCGTCCACCTAGACACAATACAAAAGAAGTACAGAGTCCCACCAAAATATGTGGTCCTCCATCCCTACCCCAAAAGGTGTCCTCCTACTACTCTGTGGCACTTCTAGATCCCTAAGCCTGTGTGCTCCTCGATGAGCTTCTGTAGACCTTAATCTTTGTGCTGTGATCCCCCTCCTTGCTGTCCTGGAAGCCATGGTTACGGTGCCTTCTATAGCTAGGTCTGTAGCTCTTCAGCCTCACTAGAACCCCTAGATGGTGGCTCAAATGCTACTGCTCTTCTGCTCCAATCTGTTCCAATTTGCTCCAGTCTGGTCCTGGATGCTGTGCAGACATGCAACACTGTTTGATGCCTTTAACCTGGCTCCCATTTTGCCTTCTTTCCCATCTCTCCCATTACTCTTTCATTCCCATCCCATCCCTCCCATTTCCTTTCTATTCATTGCTTGCAGGATCTCTTTTTCTCACTGGGAGTGTCTTTGTTTTAGAAGCACAAATCTCCAAATTTGATGATAGTGAAGGCCAGAAGAACAGGCTCATGCTGATGTTGCACGGTGGCACACTATGCAGAGGCAGCAAACTGAACTGAGGTTGCTTGTGTGTGCTAGGTCGCAAGGTTTAAGGATGTTGCCTCCATGACTACGTGAGTGATGTCATGCTCCAAAGTTGCAAGCTTACTATCCAACAATCTAAGGAGGAGTCTCAAACAGGATGTCATATTGGGATTTAAGAAAAAGACTCATAGCGCCACAAATAAGTACGAAAAAGGAGTAAGTGAACACTCTTGCTGGAGTGATCAAAAAATCTGAAATCTGTTCCATCTAAGGTCCCTGATAAGAACTTGACTATGGGCTGATCTATAAAGTGAGGATACCCGTTTGATTCAAGGTTCACAATTAAAAATTCCATGAATGCACCTTCCAAGAAACCCCAGTCTACTGTATGATAAGCTTTCTCAAAATCTAGGAATGGATAGCGATGTCCTAAGCACTATGTCTAGCCCACACGGAAGCCTCACAGAATGGAAAGGTATATTATGCAAACTATTGCAGCCCTTCACAAAGCCAGAGCCTAAGCAGAGATACTAGCATATTTTGGAAATAGCACCATTGTTGCAATGCATAACTCTATGCAGGATCTTCAAATTGGAAAGTCATTATTTAAATGAGAAGGTCTAAGTTTATATTTACTTTATGATTATGCATATCTGTTATGTTTGAATAACTATTTAAACACTGTAAGAAATTGTATTTGAATTTTACTCCTTTGTTGTCTTAGCTCATAACTTTAAAATCCATAACTTTGAGAATCTAGTCTTAGTATGTAAGCAATTTAGCCTTGGGAGCACTCTGGTCTCTTGACACGGTCTGTAATTCTCCTGGCAGAATGCTTAGACAATCAAGTTACGTATGTAAGTAATCTAGTATGTAAGCAATTTAGTATAGTATGTAAGCAACCTAGCCTCGAGAGCACTCCGGTCTCTTGACACAATCTGCAATTCCCCAGGTAGAATGCTTATATAATCAAGTTACGTATGTAAGCTTGTAGCCTCGAGAGAACTCCGGTCTCTTCGCAGGGTCTGCAATTCCCCTAGAAAAATGCTCACAAGAATCAAGTCGTGCAATGCATATTATGTAAGTAATCTACCTTTGGAGCACTTCGGTCTCTTAACACGGTTTGCAATTCCCTTGGTAGAATGCTCACAAGAATCAAGCCATACAAGAATCAAGACCTAGGGATTTTCCTTCATTCCTCTGATATTAAATTGAGCATCTAAAAAATATAGTTTATTTATCAAATTGTGCAATCAATGCAAGTGATATGGATCTCATCGAAGCTTGAAACATCCCAAACCTCTAACTAAACCTTCGTGTGAAATTCCATATTGTGCAGCAAAAGATGGATTGTAAAACTCTAAAGGACTACTAAAGGAACAATAGACTATATCCAAGAAACTATGCATCCAATGTACAAGTGGTGTATGGCTTTCTTTAAAGATCCACGCATTCCAATTATATATGTCAAAATAGCTCATTATTATTTTTACATATGGTCTCAAAATTGTGAGGGAAAGCATGGGTCCTTCAAAAGTTTGAATTGAAATATAGTAGAAATGGAATAAAGGGTGCTTTTCAAATTAAAAAATTATCAGATGCATTAATAATTAAGATCCGAATTCAATAAAGAAGCTATAATATTTCATCGTTTTAAAATTGTGAGAGGAAGCATGGGTCCTTCAAAAGTTTGAATTGAAATATAGTAGAAATGGAATAAAGGGTGCTTTTCAAACTAAAAATTTGTCAGATGCATTAATAATTAAGATCCGAATTCAATAAAGAAGCTATAATATTTCATCGTTCTATAAATTTTTCTTTTATATCATATGCATCTAGCATATGGTCTGAAAGTTAGGATATTCAAAAAAAATTTAAAAAGTGATGCAAATACATAAATATGAAAGCATGTAAATTAAAGAAAAGTAAAGTGACATAAATTGAGAAAAAGGTATGGATTGAGTGATAATACGGTTAATAACTTTGTGCACTTAACATAATTAAGTTATATGCCTCTATGATGAGATGATACACACTGTCTTTTCCTAATATAGAAAGTGGCATATAGGCAACATGATGCTAGTGCATGCATCATATTGAATATTAACACTTACACTAAATCAACATAATGCTATTACATGCATCATATTTAATATAAAAACTCCCATTAGATCAACATAAGGTTAAAGTTTGGACCACCTTCTCATAAGTTTGTGCCATTTTATTCATAGTTCAATTCACGTTACTTCATGCAAATCTCTAGTAGTTAGTGACAGTTTGGGAGCATGCAAGGGAAACAAAATTGGATCAGGTGGAGTAAATATATGAGATTTTGGGAATTGAAAAGATCAAAAGTTGAAAATACGTTCTATTAGGTACTAGTATGGGTCTAAAGCATGCATCTCCAGGACATACATATTAAAGGGTTTTATTCAATTGTACAATACAATTTCTCATAAGTAGCGTTTGTTTCAACTTACACTGAAATGTACAAGAGGAGGGTAAAAAATATAGGCTTCTCAAATTTTAAATTTATTGAAGGGATATAATTATTGATCCAAAAATTCATAGTAGGGGTATATAAAATAGATAAAATGTGGTTACAGAGGGGTTTTTTAAATACCTTTTGAATGCACGTTGTATAGCTAACTTATGTAAGGTGGAGCCCCCGAGCCTTACATGCTAGAGCTTGGACATAACCTGAGAAAAGAACTTCTTTAATACTGGTATCCCTAGCTCATGAATCTTGATTCTTGGGAACTCGAACTAGAACCCAACTACTGGCATCTGGCTAGGAAGGGTAATCTGAGTGCTGGAGATTACTGAGCCTAATAACAATTGTATGTGTTGATCATCCGCTCCCACGGGTGGTGGAATTGGATAACTGAGATCCCTCTAACTACCTGCACTGCTGAAATGAGAGGGCGGGAGACTATATCCTTGAGCCAATGAATGAACTTAGCTGCATGGCCTAGGATTTTGAGGTCCAAGCCTTTGTTCTAATCATTTGGGCGAACTTCATATTGGTGCCACCAACGTGCATCTAATATGATGTTCGTGCTGATTGTATTGGTGCGTGGTCTATTGTCTTCTCACCCTGGCATCTTCAGTATGGTTGAATGTGTCACATGCACCCCTCCACTTGGGTGCAAAGTGACACATTGGCTACATTGACAAGTGTGTAATAGTTCCCTAGGAGGAGTTTTTGTCGTATGCTGTGACCCCTTTGTGAGCCCTTGTTCAGGGACATTCATGCACAAGCTACGTAAGTCAGTCTCTCAACCATAGGTCAAGTCAGAAGACCAGTCCTTATTCACTGGTACCCACTGGAGAACCGTAGGGTAGTGTTTCCATCTTATGTTTAGGGATAGGTTTAGGTCCATAGTATAGAGCCCTTCTAGGTCCCCTCAGGGCTGAAACAAGTGAAGAGAATGGTAGGGGAAGGGCTGCTTTTATAGGCTACCCTACAGCGCTCCCTAGGCTATGATTTATGGGGCCTAGGGCTATGTTTATGGGGCCAAGGGACCAGCCAACCAGCCTCAAAAACCCTATAAATAGGGGCCACCAAGCCCTCTTTCCTCATTCAATTCCCCCCCCCCCCCCCCTTCAACCTCCTACAACTCCTCAACCCCCTCTGAATAGCTTGACACTCCCTAGCGGTGGCAGTCTCAGCCTTTTGCATTAGTCAGCCCTTTGGGAAGGTGTTACATAGCACATTAGATGAGGAGTCGGGATAGTGAACAGAGTAAGGTTTGGGGTCTGTTTCAGCAGCTCTTTTAGTTATCTTTTACAATTTTACATAGCTCATTCTTAGCACTTTATTGTAGTCATCTCTCAACTCTCGTATAGGAACTATCACTCCAGCTTTCTCTCTCTCACTCATGCAATAACCGTGCATTTCGGTGGATAGCACAAGCCTCTCCCTTGCCTTGCAGAAGTGTCCTACATCATCAATGTGGACAGCATCAAGGTCTCGGTATTGGTCAGTGTTGCCTCTTAGGTCTTTGGGTCTGCTATTCGTGTGCACAGTGAGCTCTTTAGAAGCGCGTTGCATGCTCTCTCGAAGAGTGTTCTTTGTATTTCTCAGTTCTCTAAGTATAAAGCAAATTCTCCCCTGATTGGGTGAGGGGACCCTCAATGGGTATAGGGACCCAATCGATTGTCGACTCTACTCTCTCTCTACCCTCATCTCCTTTCTCTCTATGGTAAACAACACCACTTGCTAAAGGTCTAAAGAATGCTACTTGCCTCTCATGTCTTTGGGTCTGTTATTCGTGTGCACAGTGAGCTCTTCAAAAGCGCATTGCATGTTCTCTCGAAGAGTGTTCTTTGTCTTTCTCAGTTCTCCAAGTATAAATCAAATTCTCCCTTGATTGGGGGAGGGGGCCCTCAATGGATACAGGGACCCAATCGGTTGTCGACTCTACTCTCTCTCTGCCCTCATCTCCTTTCTCTCTCTATGGTAAACAATGCTACTTGCTAAAGGTCTAAAGAAGGCCTTGTTGTGAATTACATGATTAGATTACCGTTGCATGTTACATTGGTATCATAGCTTTGGTCTATATCCAACGAGTGGTATCATATCTTTGGTCTAATATATTGAATACTGTGAGTGTATGGTTGTGTTGAGATCTGGAAAGGACACACAATCAAATGCCATGGAAGGGTCAGGAAAAGAATTCACCCTTGAAGACTTTGAAGAGGAGAAAGACTAACAACAAGATCTGCTTCCGCCAAGTGCTCAAGGAGTGATGGCAAACCTTCTAGAGTGGAATTGGGTCCTCCTACAACAACTTGAAGAACATTCATCCTAGCTAGAAGAAAGCAAAAGATAGCTGGATTAGACAAATCAATGTTTGGAGGAAAAAGAAGCAGAAAAGCCGCTAGAAGAAAGAGGAACCACAGATTTCAAAAAATTGCTCTTATTGATGCGTGAGGAGTGCAAAAATGAGGAGGCACTGCGACATGCAGAGCTCGCCCAGGCAAAGAGGCAACAAAAGCTTAAACCGAGAGGTGATGCTTCTCCAACACACGCAGATGTTAACCACTATGTAGGCAAGTTTAAGTGCAGTAGCCATCACCACCACAGCTTCGTCATCGACAAAGGTAACACTACTCACTCAGTCCACTTCAAATTTTGTTAAGTATGATGATAAGTGTGATCATTTAGTGATTTTGCAATTTATTCATCAGTTTGTAGCTCATTTTTTGTTAGCATGGATTCAAGATGAGCAAGACAAAGTTGACCTCACAGCCCCTCATCTTATGAGTGAGGTGATGACCTAGTGGCAACATTGGGCTAGTAAGCATATTGACATAACAACGTTTAAGATGAATTTTGTTTGGGCGACATTTGTGGCCGACCTCAAAGCCCGTTTTTCTCCCACCCCAATATATGCTTAACCTAGAGGATGAGTTTTCTCGTCTCTCTTACAACGGTTTTTTTGTGTTGACATACAGTGACAAGATCATCACACTAGCGTAGCAGTTGTGCATGACGGAGAGCACCAAGATGAAGCAATTAATTCGAGGATTGGACACCAACATCCGTTATACCATTTGGAACTTCGACCCATCAGATTATGAGTGGGCGGGGCGCTGACATGCACAGAATCAGGAGATGATGCTAAATAGGGGAAAGCCCAAGTGGGTCTACAAAGATTTCAAAGCCCCACAGCAGTCAAACACCACGGTGGGTAAGGATCAGAAGAAGGACAACCTGTTTCAAAAGAAAGACGGCCAAGCTTGTGGTCAAAAGAAGGAGTCCAAGCCCAAGATGAATCCAGATGAGAACGCTAAAGCGAGCATTATGGGAGGCTATCTACAGCCCAACAAGTAGAAGCAATACCACCAAGAACATTGCTGCTTTCATTGCCACCATATCGCTGGGCATGGCAAGAAGGATTGTCTCAAGTGGCTTATCGAGAAGGCTATGAAAGCGCCTACTTTGTCGTGGCCAATGCATTGGCACTTCTAGTCTCGCCTCCATCCTTAGCTATGAATGCCTTCTTCCCTGCTTTGAACGCTGTTCCCATGGTGCTCTTTCAAGATAAGAAGGAGAGCGATTTCTAAGATCAAAAGGAGCTCATTCGAGCATACGGCATAGCTAACGGGCATCAGTTTATTGTCCTATTCGATATGGGGAGTTCAGAAGATGCCATCTCCCCTCACCTTGCCAAGACAAGTCGATGGCACCTTGGTGTCTCACGAGCTTGCAATGGATGGGTTCATGCCCGGCTTGTGCACACATCATGCATAATGCCATCCATTTCACTTTTTCAGTTTAGAAGGCCATGTTTGCGCGGGATTTTATTTTGACTCCTTTGATGGGGTGCGACATGATCCTTAAGATTCAGTGGTTCCATGAGCATATACTAACACCTGATTGGTGGCAGGACACCTTCACTATTGTGGAAGGTTTATCGCGGCGATCGGAGCATACTAGGGATTCTGTTAATCTTGCATATTCAAGCAGGTTGTGCTGCCTGCAAGGGTGTCATGTGTGCACTTGTCTACATACAGTGCCAAATCACTGCAATTAAAGCCGCTCCTTCGATTGGGCAAGCAATGGTAGATCTACTCCAAGAGTTCTAAGATATCATGCTCCGGGATGATCTGTCACCCCAGCTTTCTCCCAATCGACCGGAAGACCATCACATTGATCTACTTCTATGGACTTGACACCTCCAAGTAAGTTTTCGTATCGACTTTCCAAGTATATGGAGGTGGAGTTAGAGCATCAATTGTCTTAATTAGTGCACGCAAGGTTTATTAGTCCTTCTTCGCCTTTTGTTGCATGCATTCTATTTGTGACAAAGAAGGATAATGTTGCATGACTATATGTCAAGTGCAGAGCACTCAACAAGCTTACAGTAACCAACAAGTTTCCTATGCCTTGCATCAGGTATATCTTGGAACAATTCAATGGTGCAAATTTTTTCTCAAAGATTGTCCTCAAGAGTGGCTACCATCAAGTCCGAATTTTTAAAGCTGACATCCCATAGATAGCTTTCCAAATAGAGCAAGCTCATTACAAGTTCATCGTCATGCCCTTTGGTTTGAAGAATGCACCACCAACATTCAACAAGATGATGTCACGGGTATTTGCAGAGTATATTATAAAGTTCTTGTTCATCTTTCTCGATGATATCCTTATCTTTTTCGCTATAGTCGAGAAGCGTATTAAGGATGTGCGATGTGCCCTAGAGTTATTACATGATAACTACCTATACCTCAACGCAAAGAAAAATGAATTCAGCTTGTTGGAAATTCAGTATTTGGGCTACATCATTAGTGCTCAAGGGATTCGATTGGACCCAAAGAAATTCAAGCTATCACAAGTTGGGCTATCCCCATGATGGCTCAGGAGATCCGATCATTTGTGGGTTTGTGTCAAGCATACAGCTCACACATGGATGGTTTTTCGACACATGCAGCCCCTCTTATAGATTTACTCAAGGGGGTAAAGACATGTGGACAAAAAGTTTAAGTCACAGAACAAAAAGTTCAAGTCACAGGCAAAGCTTTGCAGGCCTTCCATGACTAGCAATGGTTGGCCATGACAGCACCAGTTATGAAGATTGCCTCTTGGGATGATCCATTTCTGGTAATCACAGACGTTAGAAATGTCGCCATCAGGGCAATTTTACAGCAAGAAGATAGGCATGTGGCATATTACAACAAAAAGCTTAATGCTGAAAAGTTATGATAGAGAGCTCCTCGGTGCCCTCTAGGCATTAAAAGATTGGAAGCCTTTTCTATATGGATGGACTTTCACAGTTAAGACAGATCACCAAGCCCTTAAGCAGCTTCAGACAATGCCTAATGCGCAATGGAGCGATCAGCAACAACGATGGAGCCAGATATTCTAGTAGTTTGGGGGAATGATTGAGTACGTTTCGAGCAAAAACAAACCCCTTGTCGATGCTCTCAGTCGTAAAGGTTCCATCCAGACCATTGAGCAGGCCACTGTGCTCGAAATCAAAGGAAAGGATCTTGATAGCATGGAGGCACAATACACAGAATTAGTAGAGTTTGACACATAGTTCTAGTTAGCCACGATGCTTGCTTCAGGCCATTTCATTAGAGGACGGTTGGCTTTTCTATAAGAAAAGATTATGTGTACTCAAAGACAAATGGCAGTTGCTTCTTCATGATGCCCATGACATCCTTACTGGTGGTCACAAAGGTATCAAGGGGACTTTGGAGAAGTCAGAGTGCTATTTCTATTGGCCAAAGATGCGAAAGGATGTATACGGTTATGTTCGAAATTGTCAGATATGCCAAAAGTTCAAGGATTCCCACAAGAAAGCGGTAGGCTTACTTGTGCCATTGCCAATCCTTGATGGTACTTTTCAAGACATAGGTATGGATTTTGTGGGGCTACTTCCAGTATCCGCAGGTACACGTAATACTCAATGTCTTACTATTATTGTCACTTAAGTAAATATTATATGCTTATTCCTTGCAAACAAATGGCCATCGCTGAAGGTGTAGCTCATTTGTTTATCAAGTATTGGTATCCCATTGGAGGGTTGCCAAAGACCATCACATCCGACAGGGACTCCAAGTTTATGTCTAGCTTTTGGTGAGCCTTGTTTGATAATTTTGGTACTAAGCTACAGATGTCCAGTGCTTTCCATCCGCAATCGAACGGCGAGATGAAAAAAAATAATGGTATGGTAATTAATATTTTGAAATCATATTGCCATGATGCTCAAGGAAAGTGAGAGTAGTTTCTTCCACTTGCGCAGACCATTCTGAATGATAATTGGTAATATCAGGATTGAAATTGAAGCTCTAATACCAATTTAAGGAGATGGTGACTACACTCGCTCTCTCTCCTACACACTATCAATGAACTGAGAGAATGGAGCACTCACAAGCAAGGTGGAACTATGAAGTGAGTGCTACACATTGATGCGGAATATAATGGGCCTCCAAGGATGGAACAAGAAAAGAATAACTGAATGCCCAAAGGGCTAAATACAAATGTATGAAGGGGTTGAAACCCTCACTGCAAAACTGTAGAAGAAAGTATGGAGGGAATACACTACAAAACTGAGGTAGGCTGATGAGGCCTGTTGGTTGGAGCCCTGGAGAGGATGATCTGAGGCTGGAGTGAAGGCTGAATTGACTTGGAGAGTATGAATGCCTTTCTGCAATTGTCTTAAAAGAATATGCAGGATGCCCAAGGCATGCATAAGAAGTATGCGGATGAACAGAGGAGGTATCTCTCTTTTGAAGAAGGGGATTATGTGCACTTATGCCTCCATAAGAACCGTTATGCCTCACTGAAAGGTAACATCAACACGAAGCTTGCTCACAGGTATTACGGTCCCTACAGGATCATCTGCAAAGTTGGCGAGGTGGTGTATGAGTTGGAGCTACCCAGGACCTCCAAGATTCATATTGTTTTCCATGTGTCCTTGCTGAAGCCACATGTCGGACAGCATGTCCAAGTCCTTCCTATTCTTAGACGTGATTGACGAATCCAAGAAAGAAGATGACCATGTGAGAGCATGGCCTCAAAGTTTGGATCCAAGTCGTACTTTAGGTTCATGACTAAATGTTCCGTTCCTCCTCCTGGTTGATTTCAGCTCATTGTCATCCATTATGTTCATGCTCGCACTGTTCTTTTCGATGTATTTTCGGTCTCAAATATCTGGATCCAAGTCACACTTTACGTTCATGACTAAATGTTCCATTCTTCCTGGTTGATTTCAGCTTATTGTCATCGATTATGTTCATGCTCGAACTATTCTTTTTTATGTCCTTTTGGTTGTAAACTGTTGCAAATTTTTGTTTTGCCTGTCACACTCAGTTCCAAATTGCACTTTTGCTTTGCATGTGTTTGCATCTAGGCATCAATTTAGTTCTAAACTGCACTTCTGCTTTGCGTGTGCTTGCATCTAGGCACCGGTCTGTTTACATTTTTGTCGGTTCTTTTTGTTGTGGTTTTCAACAATCCTTGATTAGGTGTTGTTATGGATAAATTTGTCTAAGGAAAAAGGCATTAATATGTGTGTGTGTTTGTATGTGTGGCAATAGTATAATAAAATATGGTGTGCATAGGGCCCAGGGTTGAGGTGGCAGGGCATGACCATGTGCCACCCTTCCACGTAAGAGGAGCCATAAGGTGTGTTGTACATAATCTATGGTAGTAATATTATAAAATGTAAGGTGGCATGGCTCCTCCATGTGCCACCCCTCCACCTAGGCTGCATTTAGTGAGATATGGCTCAAAGTCCATGGGAGAAGTAATATAAAATAGGTGGAGATGGATATTATATTGGGTTATTCCCTCCAGATAGGATAGGCCCATGTGGGGGAGGTATAGATAGTCCAAGGATGCAAGTTAAATAATGGGGAAAGTAGGATGAGGTGGCAAGATTCCTTGTGCCAACCCTCCACTTGTCCTCTTAGATGTTTGAACATATTATAAAATTGGGAGAGACCAAGGGAGTATCATAGACTTGAGATTTGGGGCTTGATTTATGTGAAAAAATGAAGCAAAGGGTTTTCGCACACAATTGAGAGTGCGTAACCGCCTAGCCCACATGGGAGACTTTTCCACACACACCATACATGTGGGAGGATGCATTCCTTGGGAGAGAGCCTCTCTCTTGGCTATAAAAGGAGGGGGCTATTCCTTGATGAGACATGCTGATTCTTGTAAAGCCACCTAGCTAGTACTTTGATTTCTCCCTTTCCTTCCTTTCAAAATAAAGCATGGTCCTCTTCCCTTGATGTCTCCATGTTTACATTTCTCCTCCCTTCATGTACATGCTTCTCTTTCCCCTCTCCCTTTCCCCTTGTGTCATAGTCTCCCTCTTCATTCCCTCCCCTTCTAATTCCTTTTCCCCTCCCATGATAACGCTTCGCCCTCACGTTCTCCTTTCCTCTATGGCCCTCGAGTGTCGCCATGCTTAGCCTCTAGCCTCTAGTCTTGAATTCTTTTTTGGCTAATAGAAATGGTGTGGCTGATGGGATCAAAATCTCCATAGCTAGTGGTATGAAATCTGTTACTCCTACGACTGGGTGCGGCACTATGGCCTCTTCCATGCATAGTTCTCTTCTTTTGCACCTCTAAACTGTGTGCCTCCCTATCTCTATGGCTGTGAAACCTCCTTGCTTCTGCACTTTCAGTTTGCCTGCTTTCTGCTCATGGTTCCTACGTGTATTCTGGCCGATGAATCTTTTGCTCGTATCGGTCACATCTGCAGAACCGTATCATCTGTGCTCCTTCAGAGTTCCTGTGCATGCATTCGATTCATGCGTCTACTGTGTTCACTCGCGCGATAGTTTTCTGGGCTCCTGCGTCTTCTGGTCACAGATAGTTTTCTCGCTTCGCGCGTTTACTGTGTTCACCCACGTGACAGTTTTTTGGGCTGCTACGTCTTCTGGTCGCGGACAGTTTTTTGAGTTTCTACAAAATTGTAACAGTAGATCCCGCACCCCCCTTTCGTGCATAGTTCTCTTCTTTTGTGCCTCTAAACTGTGTGCCTCCCTATCTCTACGGCTGCAAAACCTCCCTGCTTCTGCACTTTCAGTCTGCCTACTTTCTACTCTCGGTTCCTACGTGTATTCTGGCTCATGAATCTTCTGCTTGTACCGGTCGCATCTACAGAACCGTATCATTTGTCCTCCTTTAGAGTTCCTGCGCGCGCATTCGATTCGCACGTCTACTGTGTTCACCTGCACGACAATTTTCTGGGCTCCTGCGTCTTTTGGTCGTGGACAGTTTTCTCGCTTCGTGCGTTTACTGTGTTCACCCACGCGACAGTTTTTTGGGCTGCTACGTCTTCTAGTCGCGGACAGTTTTTTGAGATATGGGGCTTGATTTATGTGGAAAAATGAGGCAAAGGGTTGTCGCACACAATTGAGAGTGCGTAACTGCCTAGCTTACATGGGAGACTTTTCCACACACACCATACATGTGGGAGGATGCATTCATTGGGAGAGAGCCTCTCTCTTGGCTATAAAAGGAGGGGGCTATTCCTTGATGAGACACGTTGATTCTTGTAAAGCCACCTAGCTAGTACTTTGATTTCTCCCTTCCCTTCCTTTCAAAATAAAGCATGGTCCTCTTCCCTCGATGTCTCCATCTTTACATTCCTCCTCCCTTCATGTACATGCTTCTCTTTCCCCTCTCCCTTTTCCCTTGTGTCATAGTCTCCCTCCTCATTCCTTCCCCTTCTAATTCCTTTTCCCTTTCCATGATAACGCTTCGGCCCTCACGTTCTCCTTTCCTCTATGGCCCTCGAGCGTCGCCATGCTTAGCCTCTAGCCACTAGTCCTGATTTCTTTTCCGGCTAATAGAAATGGTGTGGCTACTGGGATCAAAATTTCCATGGCTAGTGGTATGAAATTTGTTACTTCTACGACTAGGTGCGGCACTGCGGCCTCTTCCATGCACAGTTCTCTTGTTTTGCACCTCTAAACTATGTGCTTCCCTATCTCTACGGCTATAAAACCTCTCTGTTTCTATACTTTCAGTCTGCCAGCTTTCTGCTCACGGTTCCTATGTGTATTCTGGCCAACGAATCTTTTGCTCCTACCGATCACATCTGTAGAACCGTATCATCTGTGCTCCTTCAGAGTTCCTGCATGCGCATTTGATTCGCACGTCTACTGTGTTCACCTGCGCGATAGTTTTCTGGGCTCCTGCGTCTCTTGGTCGCGGATAGTTTTCTCACTTCACACGTTTACTGTGTTCACCCGCGTGACAGTTTTCTGGGTTGCTACGTCTTTTGGTCACGGATAATTTTTTTGAGTTTCTGCAAAATTGTAACAGCAGATCTCGCACCCCCCTTCCGTGTACAGTTCTCTTCTTTTGCGCCTCTAAACTATGTGCCTCCCTATCTCTATGGCTGCAAAACCTCCTTGCTTCTGCACTTTCAGTCTACCTGCTTTCTACTCTCGGTTCCTATGTGTATTCTGGCCGACGAATCTTCTACTTATACCGGTCGCATCTGCAGAACCGTATCATCTGTGCTCCTTCAGAGTTCTTGCACGTGCATTCGATTTGCGCGTCTACTGTGTTCACCCGCACGACAATTTTCTGGGCTCATGCGTCTTCTGGTCGCGGACAATTTTCTCGCTTCGTGCGTTTACTGTCTTCACCCACACGACAGTTTTTTGGGCTGCTACGTCTTCTGGTCGTAGATAGTTTTTTGAGATGAAGCCTTTTTGCTCATGGTTCCTACTTGTATTCTTGCCGACGAATCTTCTGCTCGTACCGATCGCATCTACAAAACTGTATCATCTATGCTCCTTTAGAGTTCCTGCACACGCATTCGATTCGCGCGTCTATATGTTCACCCGCGTGACAGTTTTCTAGGCTCCTGCATCTTCTGGTCGCGGGCAGTTTTCTCGCTTTGAGCGTTTACTGTGTTCACCTGCGCGACAGTTTTTTGGGCTGCTACGTCTTCTGGTCGCGGACAGTTTTTTTGAGTTTCTACAAAACTGTAACAGCAGATCCCGTGCCCCCCCTCTCTCTTCTCTTCTTCTCTTTCTCTTTCTCTTCTCCTTCTCCTCTCCTCTCTTTTTATTAAAGCGTAGGATTTGAACCCAAGACCTCCCCCTTCACAAAAGGGAGACTTATCATTGGGCCAACAAGTTGGAAGTGATGAAAATGTAATGATTTTTGTTTATATATTAAAATCTCGGGAACTGTAACTCTCTAACCGTGGGGAGTTTACTCTTGCTGTAAAAAGCAAAAGTACTTTATTTCATGTGCTCTATTCACATCTCCTGCTAGATCGCCGATTCAGAACTTCTCCAAGTCCACTTCACGGACGCACGCCACACGAGGAGGGTGGATATTTATGTCACTTCTCGACGCGTTTAAGGATTTGGTGCTTGGTCCTCCGCACCTTACAGCTACCAATGCACGAGATCTCTTCCTTGATCTTCATGTCGACCTTCAACAGTTGATTGTCTAGTGCATTGTTCAAGGCGATGATGGGTGGAATGATACATCGTGGATGATTCATAGTGAAGAACTATTGATACGCTGGGAGAACTTTGATTTTAATTCTACTCATTGTGTGGTGATCGAACTACTTGCTGCTTCAGAGGTAATTAAAACGGTGTCCCTCATTGAAGGGTGGGATGCTCCCCAAGGTTGGGGGGAGATTTGGTGCATCTTCTTGTTAATTCCTGTGGATAAGCTCGTCCTGAATGGTTTATTTTCAATCTCATTACAAAGGTTTCTAGGCCTCGGCTATGGTTGGTAATGTTTCGACCAAGGAATCCATTTGTACCTAATCAACCTTTTGTGCCTCATTTCGAGCTTCAAGTTGTAATTCTTTTTGGTCTAAATATAAACTATCAACAAAGGATTGCAAGTTTATTTGGTGCTGAACGTTTGGCTCAAGTGTTGAATTCTTCCCACCCTCTCCTTCTACCTATATTGGACTACCGAGAAACTTGGGATGTCCAAATTTTAGTCTTGGTGTGATGACATCTTGGATCCTTCAATTTGATGGAGCTTACAAACCTTCGACCAAGGCTGCTGGTGTGGGTGTGAAGCTCACTTCACCAGGTGGTGAGGAGTATTGTTATAGCAAGTCTACACCTGCAAGTACATGCAACCAAGCTGAGTACTCAACACTCATTTTTGGGCTACAAAAGGCAAAAGAGCATCACGTCAAGCAACTTGAAGTGCAAGGAGATTCTCAACTAGTGTGTGAACAACTTAGTGGAAGGTGGAAGGTGCAGAGCAAAGGCTTGGTTCCACGACATCAACAAGCATTGGAACTTTGCAACCAATTTGAAGAGGTAAAAATTCAGCATATCCCTCGAGCTTGAAATCTAGTTGTTGATTTCTTGGCATGTGAAGCTTGTACTTCAATCACGCATGACGCGAGTGGAAGCACCACCCCAACAAAGCCGCAAGCCATGAAGGAGGGTGATCATTTGTAAGGAATGCAAAGAATGTGGTCATCATGAAACTAAGTGTTGGGCGTACTTGATACGAGTTCATTGACTTCAGAAGATCATCAAAAAGGTCCTCAAGGAGAAGGATGCTAGACCGCACACCCCTTGAAGAAATAGCATGGCGACTACAAGAACTGGAAGAAACTGAAGGTGATGTGCAAGCTCTCCAACTATTGACATTTGTCACGGCATTCTTGTTTGCCTTGATGAACAACCTCATGCAGTGCCGTGTCTCTAACCCTCGCTTGTAAAGATGGATGTGATATCATGAGGGTTGGTCCTTTTAAGATTGTCTATGTGCTATTCTTTGCTGAAGATTCTTCCTGTGTAGTATTTCACAATACACCAGTCACACCCTATCCTACCTATGTATGCTTTATGGATGTATCTTCACTCAATTTTCAGTTCAAGCTTCCTCTTTCTATTGTTTGTCTATAGATAAGCCTCATCTTGCCTCTCTCTTTTCCATCTTCCAAGCATGGCTGACATTCTCGTGTTTTGTGGACGGGTGGAAGAAAATCCAAATGAGTATCTTGTGGCCTTCGAGTGCCGTTGTGTTTCTCTCAACTTTCTTACTGAAGACAGATGGCTATTGGTTCTTCCCACATTTCTAGAGGGTTTGGCTCAAGTGTGGTATGAGAAGCAGGCCGAAGACGTTCACCAAAGCTGGCCAAGGTTGACAGCAGTGATGATTGAGTATTTTGGCAAAGAAGAGGAGCCGGAGAATGTGTACCTATAGGTGGCAAACTTGAAGTAGTCAGAAGGTGAGATGGCGCGTCGATATGTGGATCGAGCAGCCGTGCTCCTGGACTATTTAATTGCCACATAAGAGGACAATGCCAGATTTCGAGCTGGAATGACTCAGCATGTGCTGGGCTACCTTGTAGCAGGAGCAAGTGATGAATTCCGCCTCAAGCTTAAATGGGAGAATCCAGAAACTATGGTGCTAGCACATGAGATTGCTCAAAAGTTTGATAAAGTTCAGTCTGACCCCACTTCAAAAAAGATGATTGTCCCTCCGCAACACCCCCTCAATTCCTGCAACAACAACCTGGGGGGTCTAACTCAGGGGCATACCCCCACCCCTCATCAAGGATGTATCCACCGCCTCCACCTCAAATGTGTGGTCCTCCCTTAGATGCTTACCCTCAACAAGGTGTATATTCTCACCCTCTGCCTCGAAGATTTTGCCAGCCTCACCCACGAGCCCCCCTCCTTTCTACTCCCTCGGCCCCTCTAGCTAAAGAGGACCCCCCTGCAACAGAACTTGGAGTCAATGACCTAGCCAAGGCCTTGAATGATCTTTGGCTTGAGGTGGTGGGCATCAGAAATCAAGCCAACCGCCCTCCAAGAGACCGTGCTAATGTTGTATGCTACGAGTGCCACCAAAAGGGTAATTATCGCACGAAATATCCCAATATTCCAAGGGTGAATCTTCTAAGTGAATCAGGCATTGAGGATTTTGACATAGAGATCCTTGACCTTGGGAAAAGAAGTTGTACCACCTCGGACCCCTCTCCAAGCTGTGGACTAGGCCACCCTAAGAAGAAGGTGTCCTTCTCAGAGCCCTCAGATGCTGAAATGGCAGACCCACCAATAGAGAAGACTAAAAGATCCGGTAGGAGTAAGTGGTCACCCTCGGATTTTCCCATCGGCTTGAGGCAAGAAGACTATTCGGTCATTCAGGACCTTGCTCATCGTTCTTTGAGCATCATGCTCCCTCAACTAATAGCATTAAGCCCTAAGGTGAGACGTGAGCTGTAGCAAGGGCTCTCAACAAGGAGGAACAAGAAAAAGGGAAAGGTACTAAGAGAGGTATCTTCTATCTCTGAAGAAATTGATTGGCACCCACATACAGTCGATGTCATCATAGATAATTACCGTGTCAAAAATGTGTGTTGATGGGGGAGCTGCATGTAATATCATGGTGCCCCAAATCATGAAGAAATTAAATTTGAAATGCACAAGGCGTTCCTCCACTCGAATCAAGGTAGCAGATGGTCGACGACTCGCCACCTTGGGA
The DNA here is from genome assembly GCF_047967505.1 of Dipteris shenzhenensis. Lineage (NCBI taxonomy): Eukaryota > Viridiplantae > Streptophyta > Polypodiopsida > Gleicheniales > Dipteridaceae > Dipteris > Dipteris shenzhenensis. The sequence continues at coordinate 44,863,468 of NC_141599.1, forward strand.
GTCATTGAGGATTTGCCCATTACTGTCAATGGGTTGACCACCACCATCAATTTCTATGTAGTAGACATTGAAGATACAGGCACGAGGTACCCAGCCATACTCAGGAGACCATGGTTGAGAAAGAGTGATGCAGTCAGCTATTGGAAGATAGGACACATGTCTTTTGGTGCTCCTAAGGAGAAGATCCTAGTGCAACCCGGTGCCATGGAACTAGAAGAAGAAGAGGAGCAAGACAGTGATACTCTCTTATCCTCGATGTCTGAATCAATGAAAAAATCAGACGGGGGGTAGGAACTCTCAGAGGAGGAAGATTACATGATGGGGGTGTCTCTGACCCCGCCACTTGTAGAAAAGGTAACAGCTTGTCCTCAACAGCTTGAATCTATGCTTTCCCCAGACCTCAGAAAGACGAGTTCCTAGAAATGTTCAAAGATTTCCCTGGCCTCTTTGCAACTAGCTACCACCACCTTCGCCATGTGACTGCCATAGAGACAAGATAGAGTTGAAGCCTGATGCAAAGCTTGTGGCTCAGAAGTATCGGAGATTAGGGCCCCTGCAGACCGATGCTTTGCACTCGGAGTTGCAGAAGCTTGTAGAAGCTGGGTTCATTGTTCCGGTTCACAATACTGAATGGGTTTCACCAGTGGTAGTCACCCCAAAGAAAAACAACAAGTGGTGGGTCTACATCGACTATAAGAAACTTAATGCAGCCACCAAGAGGGACCATCATCCTCTTCCCTTTCAAGACCTCATTCTTGAGAAGGTAAGTGGTCATGAGATGTATACTTTCTGTGATGGTTACTCTGGGTTTTATCAAATTAGAATTACTGAAGAAGATGTGCTTAAAGCCACATTTGCCACACCCTGGGGCACATTTGCATTCAAAGTAATGCCAGTTGGCCTCACCAATGCTCTTGCTAGCTTTCAAAGATTTATGCAGATGGTGTTTGCTCCTTATTTGGGGGATTTCTTGGAGGTGTTTTTAGATTATTTTTGTATATTCTTGTCATGTAAGGAGCACATCATGAAGGTTAGGTTGGGCTTCAAAGGGTCAATGATGCGAATGGCAATCTTAACCTGGAGAAATGCACCATTGGAGCCACTCAAGGGAGGTTACTGGGACATATTGTCTGATCGGAGGGTGTCAAGCCTGACTCCAAGAAGGTAGAAGCCATCCTCAAGCTCTCCCTGCCAACAACCAAACGTCAAGTACACTAATTTGTCAATCTAGTAGGATACTATCGCCGCTTCATTGATCATCAATATGCTGCTTTGACACGACCCATGACTATGTTATTAAAAGATAGGGTTGATTTCTCTTAGGATGAGGATTGTGATCATGGGTTTTCACAAATCAAGAATGCTCTAGCTTTAGAACCCATTCTATGCAATCCAGATTGATCAAAGACTTTCTATATCAATCCTGGGTTTTGTGAGCACACTTTGGTAGGCATTCTTCTCCAACAAGGGGAGGATCGATTCATGTATCCCGTTCGATTTGCTTCTCGACAATTGCTCAACACTGAGCGACGCTATTCAGAGGCTGATAAGCATGCCTTGTCTTTGGTATTCTGCATTGAGAAATTTAAGCATTATGTGGCTAGAAAGTCCTTCATTATACTCACTAGCAGTGGTCTTGCAAAGTAGGTTCTTCAATCACCAAATCCCATGGGCCAGTTGGCTAAATGGTTGGCAGTTCTACACGAATATGATTTTTCTTTCAAAATTGTAAAAGGGGGTTGTTCCAACTTGAACAATGCTTTGATTGATTTAGAGGAGTGCCTCGATGTAACCCTTGTAGTGGCCATAGAAGTTGGGGATCCATGGTATGGTGGTATCTATAGGTTTCTGACTGCTTTCTCCTTTCCTCCAAAAAGTACTAGCTATGAGAGAAAGAACATCCACAGAGATAGTAGGCGCTACACCCTCCTTGATGGGGTGTTGTACCATCAAGGCATGGATGGGGTACTTAGACATGCCATTGATGCAGATGAAGTGCCTAAGGTAATGAAGCATTATCATGATGGATTTTGTGGAGGCCACTATGCCAGTGACTATACAACTAAGAAGATTTTACATGTTGGATACTATTGGCTGACCTTGTTCAAGGATGTCACTTTGTATTGCAAAACCTGTGAACCATGCCAATTCTTTGGTAGGAAGGATTTGCATCCTGGGCAACATCACCCAGTGATGTCCATCCATCTGTTTCAAAAGTGGGGAATAGATTTTGTCGGGCCCTTGCCCATGACCGCCTGCAAAAAGAAGTATCTTTTGGTAGCCACTCAGCATGTCACTAAGTGGGCTGAAGCTATCGCCCTCCCCGTTGTAAATGGTAAGGCAGTTTCAAATTTCATATTTGAACGTATCTACATAAGGTTTAGAACACCCATGGAAATTGTCTTTGACCATGGGAGTCCATTCTTAAATGAGGCAGTGGAGTTACTCATGAATTGCATGGGTATTGATCATCACACTTCTAGCATCTATTATCCAGCATCCATGGGTCAAGAGCGGACCAATGGCCTCCTTTGTAAAACCATGGAAAAAATGGCCACAGGAAATAGGAGCCAGTGGGATCATAAGGTCACAGAAGCCGTATGGGCTTACAACATCACTCATAAAACATCTATAGGTCACACTCCTTTTGAGTTGGTATATGGTACTGAGGCCGTTTTACCACTAGAGATAGAGATTCCAGCTTTGAGATTGGCACAAGAACAGAGGATGACAGAAGATGAACATGTAGAGGCCCGATTGGTGCAACTTGAGAAGCTAGATGAAACCTGATGCCTTGCCCTACATTAGACAGAGATCCAAAAGAATCGAAAAAAGGCCCGCTTGGATGCTAAGATTTGCAAGGGATGGGAAAGACACTTTGCTGAGGGGGATGTTGTCCTATGCTTTGATAACAGATTGGACCACCAAATGGATAAGAAGTTTTTGCTACTATGGGCCAGTCCATACAAAGTCATCAAGGAACATAGTAATGGGTTTGTACAAGTTCAAGAGCTGCATGAACCATATGGCAAGAAGGTGATCAACAAGCGTTACCTCAAGCCTTTCTTTGTGCGTGATGGACCCAAGCATGGAAATGCTCTGCATTCCCTGCCTGGGGGGGGGGGATTGTTATGGATAAATATGTCTAAGGAAAAGGCATTAATATGTGTGTGTGTTTGTATGTGTGGCAATAGTATAATAAAATATGGTGTGCATAGGGCCCAGGGTTGAGGTGGCAGGGCATGACCATGTGCCACCCTTCCACGTAAGGACCCATAAGGTGTGTTGTACATAATCCATGGTAGTAATATTATAAATTGTAAGGTGACATGGCTCCTCCATGTGCCACCCCTCCACCTAGGCTGCATTTAGTGAGATATGGCTCAAAGTCCATGGGAGAAGTAATATAAAATAGGTGGAGATGGATATTATATTGGGTTATTCCCTCCATATAGGATAGGCCCATGTGGGGGAGGTATAGATAGTCCAAGGATGCAAGTTAAATAATGGGGAAAGTAGGATGAGGTGGCAAGATTCCTTGTGCCAACCCTCCACTTGTCCTCTTAGAGGTTTGAACATATTATAAAATTGGGAGAGACCAAGGGAGTATCATAGACTTGAGATATGGGGCTTGATTTATGTGGAAAAATGAGGCAAAGGGTTGTCGCACACAATTGAGAGTGCGTAACTGCCTAGCCCACATGGGAGACTTTTCCACACACACCATACATGTGGGAGGATGCATTTATTGGGAGAGAGCCTCTCTCTTGGCTATAAAAGGAGGGGGCTATTCCTTGATGAGACATGCTGATTCTTATAAAGCCACCTAGCTAGTACTTTGATTTCTCCCTTCCCTTCCTTACAAAATAAAGCATGGTCCTCTTCCCTTGATGTCTCCATGTTTACATTCCTCCTCCCTTCATGTACATGCTTCTCTTCCCCCTCTCCCTTTCCCCTTGTGTCATAGTCTCCCTCTTCATTCCCTCTCCTGCTAATTCCTTTTCCCCTCCCATGATAACGCTTCGCCTTCATGTTCTCCTTTCCTCTATGGCCCTCAAGCATCGCCATGCTTAGCCTCTAGCCTCTAGTCCTGATTTCTTTTCCAGCTAATAGTGTTTTGCTTTTCTTGCAGACCATTCAGCCAAAAAAGATATACTTGAGGATGTTCTGATTCGCAAAGAAAGGTCTAAGCTTATCCAAGGTATAAGGGTGTGTTATTTAAGTCATTTCTATTGGTGCTTACTTGTGTTGATGCCACTTAATTTACTCTATGACTTGTGGTAGACCTGGGCCCACCAGTTTTACAAATGTAGTGCGAGTAGTTGCATGTGAAGGTGTTGTGTCTGCCTCTGGTATGTGTGTGATAAAAACACGTTCACTTGGTCCAGTGTCAACTTTTAGTTTGCCCTTAGTTTGAACCATTTGATGGTGCTATTTCTTTCATCCCAGACAATGTCATACGTGTAGGTAATCTGAAAAGAAAGAGTAGAGTGGACACAAACTCAGAATACTTGCATTATGGAATGAAGAAGAGTGAGGTCCTTAAGTAGGCACCTCATACATGCTCACTGACATCACTGATGACTTCAGAGCTCCACAATCATCTCCTCAATCTGCTCCTAGATTCTCTCAATCATCCTATGTGGCTTTCCACCACCTAACTGTGCTTGTGGGCACCTAGCTGTGCCTCTAGCACTCACACATAGAAACCAAGGTGTGCCTGAGGCATACACCTTGAGATATCCCATCAATACGGGCCTATGTACCTTGGGCAGCTAATCAACTAGAGAATCTCAGGCAATCTTTCATTTTAGCTATCGATACAATAGCTCTTGTCATTGTCAAAGTGGACCTTGATGGGCCACCCACGGACCAAATAATTATCGCAGACGGCCCAAACCATAAGGATTGTGCAATGGTGAGAGGAAAAAAGACCAACAAGCACTCTGTATTCATATTCCTTTACATGATATCCATGTTCATACAATGTTGTTGGTTTGCGACAGTTGTCATTTGATGCAGATAGAAGGCATACACTTGCACATCTAGCAAAGGAATTTGTAGATGATGGTATTGTGATGTATGTTGCCAATAACATTTCATATATGCATACATGCCATGCATTGGGAATGTTCAACTTCACAATCCTAGGAGTAGTTCCATAGGGTAGCCTCCGAACAACATTGGAGAATGCTTTTTCATGCCAACTTTCACAACTAGGCTATAAAAAGAAGGTATAACGTCCTTGCAATGTCTTGTTAATACTCCATAATAATCACAACCTTGTAGCCAACACCATTTTCTTTCATGTAGGTATTGGTGTTTTGCAATTCATCGGTCTCAACAACCACCTTATCGAGTACCATTGTGGCTGCTACAATGGTGCGCGAGTCTTTTGGGACCCTACAAAACCATACTACTATAGTTATGACTTTGTCCAAACCATTGTGCAAGCTCCTTGCTTGAAAGGGTGTGTAATTTTGCATGATGGTAACGAGGTTGCTGTCCAAGTTCGTGGGCCATGTGGATGAGGTGCTTGGCCTGCACTGCCCTTTTATGGAGTTTCACAACTGTAGTGTTGTTGCAACATGCTCACTTTTGCTTGAGAAAAGGCCAACATGATAATTCACGATCAATAGTTCTAGCTTTGTGATTTCTTTTGTAGAGAGTGCATAGATAAACAAACTACCCAAGCTGGCCATTATTGTAAATACCATTGTCTTGGAGAGCACAATGTACAGTTTTGTTGTTCTAGCATTTTGTAGAAGTACTTCTTCATTTAGTTTGTTCTTAAATTATACATACGTTTGCCCATCTCATTGTGAATCTTTTCACTCCAAAGAGTTTGTATATACCAATGGCATACTAAGAAGAAGTTAGCTTTGCACATATGCCTTGTGATTTTTTGAATTGAGAAAATCCAAAAAAATACAGACCAAGATTCTTTTGTGAAGAGTCCATAGATACACAAACTATCCAAACTATCCATCATTGTGAATACCACTATCTCGGCCAACACACTGAACAATTTTGTTGCTATACTATTTTTTAGAAGTATTTCTTGATTTAGTTTATTCTTAAATTGTACATAGATTTGCCTATCTCACTGTGCATATTTTCACTCTAAAGAGTTCGTACATACCAATGGCATAATAAGAAGAATTAAGATTTGCACATATGCCTTGTGATTTTTTGAATTAAGAAAATCCAAAAAAAAGACAAACCATGTTTTAACCTTGGTTTAAAGTGGGTTAAATAGCTTATTTGATGGATCCAAGAATTGACCTTGCTTCCCACAACATAGAATGGAATGAAGACTTTGTCAAAAAAACACCACAAAACATTGATTTATTCGCTTGTCTCTCAACTTTTTATCCTCCTTGTCATTTGGAATGCTGCTACACATAATACACGGCATCACTATAAAACTACATTACAGCCACAACATAGCACAATGTAGTACCCAAGTCACACAACAACATGTCCACGGTAAAGATGTCTTGGGAAAAAAATGTGTGGACCCATCATAGCTTATTTGATGGATCCAAGAATTGACCTTGCTTCCCACAACATAGAATGGAATGAAGACTTTGTCAAAAAAACACCACAAAACGTTGATTTATTCCCTTGTCTCTCAACTTTTTATCCTCCTTGTCATTTGGGAATGCTGCTACACATAATACAAGATAGCACTATAAAACTATGTTACAGCCATAACATAGCACAATGTAGTACCCAAGTCACACAACAACATGTCCACGGTAAAGATGTCTTGGGAAAAAAATATGTGGACCCATTATGAAACCCTACTTCTTGTGGATCACCACTTTATACTTGGTCATTCTTTTTCTTTCTTCACATACACCTATAGAAATTGGTAGTGATTAAAAAACAAACAGGTTTTTCCTGCTCACGGATGAGTCCATAACACCACACACAATTACCCCACTCATAAAGATAGTAGAGACAGTTACACTACCCTTTGTGATCAAAGGCCGATTACATGATCTAGTTTCCAAGTATACCTAAGATGTATCCAAGATACTTCAGCCATACCATGGAGGGGGTTTTGTTAGCACTTAGCCCTGGTATGACCTTGTAGGCTAGTTAGGACACTTTGTGCTAGTCGTGGTCAACTCAAAAGAATTCGGCCAAAGAAGCCCCCAATGAACTATATTTTGATGGCTCAGAGCAAGATGATAAAAAACATAATCTCACGGTGGTTGAAATAATACCCACTGAAGAAGGAGAGCGTGAAGGTGAAGAGAAGAAGTGAGATAGCCCTAATGGCTTTGTTATTGGAGGACCGCCTAAACATTTTCCCACAAATTCCAAAACGTTTTCACTAGAATAGAGGGCACTCCAAGGTTTGCTTGCTCCTAATCCGGGTTCCTAACTTTCCAATCAAAGTTACGACTCCTAAACCTTGACCTACAAACATTTGTGGAGGAGAATTACTTGACAATACCAAGTACAACATTTGATGAACACTAAGTGTGCCCACTATGCTACAGTTAGCTCCAAGCAAAGACAGTACCAAAGTTTTCAAAAAAAAAAGATGAAGATGGCACCAAAAAAAAACACACAGCACTCTTAATAGAGTGGAGGAAAGACTCATCTCATACAAATGCAGTTTGCACAAATTCGACAATTGACATACGAAGGGCAAATCAGGCTTCCTGGTAGTGTTATTAATGTCTTCGCTGATGTTGATAAAGTGCAAAGTGTCCTTCCAAGATTCATAAGTGACAAATAGTAATGGTAGAAAAGAAAAAACAAATGCCATTCGGGTTCGCATGCCCACCAATGCAAAAAATAAGAATACTTACACCATTGACACAACAACAAAATCCCACAGTCCATTAGCAAAACTACAAGAGGTTGAACAAAACAACACAACAACAAACTTTGATGACTACCTCATTCAATTGTCCATGTAAGAGAACAATTACATCCTAGAAATAATGAGCAGCAACTCACAACCAACAATTTTCTTGAAAAGACAACCAAAGGATATATATATACAAATAACTTCAACCTAGCTTTGACAAAATTATGGGGAGCAAACATCGATGTGTAGTTCATCCTAAACCCCCATGGTGCTACCTCTTATTGCACATCGTACATTACAAAGATTGACAAAGAGACAAACGTTGCCGCGAAAAATGCAATTATACAAAGTTTTGCACATGGCATTCTCACTAACGAACGTGTAAAAAAAGTAGGGAATGCAATCTTGAACACACAACACATCAATGCTCAACAAGCAGCTTATCTATGCCTTTCTCTTCCCCTTACAAGTGCAACCAGAGAGTTCATGCACGTAAACACAAGTAGCCCTGAGGAATGAACCCTATTACTAAAACAACATGCACAACTTGAGCAACTTCATCCAGAAAGCATCGATGTCTTTTTCAACGATATCATCACTAAGTATGTGCGGCGACAACACAACTTACATAACATTTTCTTGGCATATTTTGTGAGCTATTACACAATAAAAAACCATGTCACAAAAAAAAAGAAAACACAAAAGAATAATAAGAGTTAATAATTACAATGAGACAAAAGATCCAAAAAATCACTACAGGGAACTATGCTTACTTTATTTACCTTTCCGTTGTACTAAGCATTTGCTCGAGCAAGACTCACAAACTTGGAAAGATATGTACAAACAAAACAAACAAACAATAGATACAAACCAAGCAAGTTTCTAGAGAATATTGGCAAATCCATCAATGTCAAAAACTGACAATGAAATCGTACAAACAAATTCTTGCAACAACAGACCCATATCTTCCCAAGGAAAATTCAACCTTGAAAATGGATGTGTGCAACAAGGAAACAAAGAAATTGTCAATTCAATCAGCAATGCAAGCAAAAAACTCTAACAAATGAAATGTACTACACAAACATTAAAAAAATGAACAAGGACCAAGGAACTCTGCTAGATGATATTCTAGTAAAAAAAAGAATAAAACATAGTCACAATAATTGCAAAGGCACTACGCCAATTCCATTCTCACAAAGAAACATTGGACGTTCAATTTCCAAGAGGGCTACTATTGGCATACATTGGCAAAGCAACCCAAGCAATTAATGGAAACACACTACATGCACAGCTTCATTTACCACTATTAACAAGCATGTACACAAGTATTTCAGTAGAAATATTACAAACCTTGTCCACTCAATATAAATACATTGAGCTTGTAGTAATCGATGAAGTCTCTCTTGTTGGATTAAACACATTACTTGCAACAGACATGCGAATGCCTGAAATAAAACAAAACCATGACAAGCCTTTCGGTGGCATTCATATTATTTTCTATGGTGACCTAAGCCAAGCAAGTTCAATAAAAGACTCTTGGGTTTTTGAGGGGTTTTTGCAGAGCATTCACCTAAAACATCCATGCTAGGGTGTTTCTAGCAAGAGTTTGTTCAATATTATGAATTGCAACAACCAATGTGTCAAGATCTCATACCTTTGCAAAAGACAAACATGATGAATATGCCTTCAACACACTAATAGGAGACCCGCACCTACTCAAAGAAATTGACTTTAAGCACAAAACTTGCAGGAAAACAATCTCAATTCCCAAAGATCACAGAAAGACTTGCTGCCTCCATGAAATGTTGTAGCTAAAAATAAACATGATTATTGAAGTTTGCTCAAGAAATCTCAACATCAATGATGGTATTGTGAATGGCACTGATGGAATATTCAAAGGCTCGAACATTAGTAGCAAATCGTTCCATGTATGAGTACAGTTTAAAGATGAAAAAATAGGCTTACAAGTTCGATATGAAAACAAACTATTATATGCTCATGATACTCTGATATCGTGGACACCAATAATGCAAGTGACTCAAGAATTCCAAGTTGGTAACAATCACCTAAACAAAATCATAAAAACAAAATTTCCAATTCAACCGGCATCTACTAGAACAATTCATCGATCACAAGGACTGACGGGTTGGTCTACACAGCACTATCACATGTGTGTACACCAGAAAATTTATACTTCCTGTCCACAATAAAGCCTAGACAAATAAAAGGAGACCCCATAGTGCTACAAGAAATTTCAAGATTATGTGTGATAATCATTCTTGGATATTCGAACAAATTGATTTTTCAGACACAAAAACAAAGGCTGTGAATGTTTACTAGTTACAATGCTATGCAAAACATGTGGACAAGACATCATAATCTTAAATACATACAAAGCACCAAAAGAAAAATCCGAAACACTTGTGCAACTAATTCAGCCACTGCTACAGGGTTTAGAACCTACAACCACTATATTCATTGTAGTGGACTTCAATATTAACGAACAATCCGAAATAGGTGCCATTATAAAAATTGTGCAACTAATGTCCACATACAGTATGACTCAACTAATAACAACACCAACAACAGAACATGGAACAACCATCGACCACATATGGACAAACAAAAAAGAACAAAACAAAAAAAGTGGCACAAAATTTATATATTGGTCAGATCACTCACTACTATACACAACACTACCCACAACATAGACACAAATACACTACCCACAACATAGACTCAAAAAATTGTGCAACTAATATCCACATACAATATGAGTCAATTGATAACAACACCAACAACAGAACATGGAACAACCATCGACTACATATGGATAAACAAAAAAGAACAAAACCAAAAAAGTGGCACAAAATTTATATATTGGTTAGACCACTCACTACTATACACAACACTACCCACAACATAGACTCAAATACACTACCCACAACATAGACTCAAAAAATTGTGCAACTGATGTCCACATACAATATGACTCAACTAATAACAACACCAACAACAGAACATCGAACAACCATCGACCACATATGGACAAACAAAAAATAACAAAACCAAAAAAAGTGGCATAAAATTTATATATTGGTCAGACCACTCACTACTATACTGTCAACATGTGGCCAGGAAGCGCTTCCAGCTCACCTGATCCTCGGGATTCTATTTGGAAGGACTTATATAACCTTTTAAGGCACCCTCCTAGTCTTGCGGAGTTATATGGGTATATGACGGGTACTCTAAACACTCCCCAGGAGTCGGCACTACAGACTCCAAACCACCCCACACCGCTTGAGATCACCCCAGCGGAGTCAGCATAGCCATCTTATGCCCCTTCTTATGCCCCTTCCCCCATGCCGTCTTATGCCCCTTCTGCCATCCCGTCTTATGCCCCTTCCCCCATGCCGTCAGGAGGTCCTTCTGTCTTGTAGAGCCGTCGACGTACTCCTATGCCATCGAGACTTGGTTCTCCAGCTACGAGTGGTCAGCGTAGTCCCATGCAGTCTCCAGCTACGAGTGGCCAGCGTCAATCAATTGCTTAAAGCTTGCAAGCATCATACTACTCTTAGATTTATTTTTGAAGTTGGTTGTCAAAATAATAGTTCAATATTTTGGACATTGCAAATGTAAGAAAATAATACAACGTCTGCGCTCAACAAATAATAGGAACTCGTACGCAAGAGAGAAAACAAGATAGTATGGAGAATCAAAAATTGGATTACTGTAGAACTGATACAATAGATGGCGCTGCCTCCCAACCGTGTGCTCCTGTGAAAGAAGCTTCGATGGCATGCTGGAAACAGTAGAAGACAGAGGCTGAATGCTAAGGAATCAGGGTTGCTATAGCCAGTGATGAAATGGGCTTCGCAGACTTGCTCTTATTTAGCCACCAGTCGTAGTCGGTTAGGCTCAATTGGGTGGTCGACCCAGTCCACCCAAAACGATTGACTGGGGGTTGGTCTCGAAATAGGCCACCGACCATATGATAGAACCAGTGCACAAAATGGAGCAACTAACCTACGGTTACCGTTCGGCCCCCATCCGGGATCATGTGAGGCTCCAAACGGGCCCCGCAACCCGAGAGTGGGCTGCCCTAGAAAATGCTCCGTCTACCCTCAGTGCGGTGAGTCAAGGGATGCCTTCCCGCACTTGCATGTAGCCTAGTTGGCGGTGTGCCAACTCTATCTGAAGCCGTCTAGCCATCAGGCCACACATGGCTCCCATCTGGTGTCCAAACCAGGACCTACCGGTAATCGAGCTACTCAAATGCCTTCTCCTCATATGGGGGGATTACAAGTAGAGTTAGCTGGTTCCCGCGTAGTTACACGAGAGTGGAGCATTGATATCTAACAGCAAATCTAGAATTCGAAAGAAAATTTCCATTAATATATGTATACCAAATTTGACATACCATGCTTTTGAATACATTGAAATATGGAGCCAAGCTCTCCATCCTACTACTCTCTAGATATTCCTCCCGAATAGCATCGACCCAATCCAGGATGTTCAATTGCCAAATCATTGCTTCCTACATTTCCATGCCTATTTTATGCCTGCATTGAAAATGCATGTATAATTCATCTCACTTTTACAGTTGAAACAAAGTCTATTGAAACATTATTTGTAAAGAGATTAATGTAAAATTAAGGAGCGACATGATGCAAAGGAGAGAAGTTTACTTACTCATCAAATCCATTGCCCATTTCATCCAAAGAAAGATCCCTAGACACCACTCTACCAAGCACACACTTAATTAGAATCTCATCTTTAATTCCCTACATGCGCTTCCATGTTGTGGCTCAAATCTCTTTAGGTAATGCCTTCAAGGTTCGGGTTTCTTTCTTGAATCCTTTAGGTATGAGTTTTTTCTACCCTTTGATTTCAAAATTCTCCCACTTTGAAAAAATCGCATTTATCTGATCCCAAACTTCTCCACTACGAAATGCAATTTGAAACATCCCATCCCATGATCTGAAGCTGTCACTTGGCCTTAGATATAACGGATCTTTAATTATTGCAAAAATCCCAGTCTCATTCAACAAAGACAAGCAAAACTCTGGAGTGATCAAAGAACGATCCTCTTTGAGTTTGGTAATGAACTCCTTGTGATAGAAACAAACCTATTCTATCCAAGACATGGACTTCCTATAGTCATTGTCCCTATTGTGATCAAAAGCCAGTAAGTTTGCGTCTGTATTAGTTAAACCAGCATAAACTGTACAATTACATGTCTTGTAATGTGAGTTGCATGCAAACTCAATATTCAACTGCCTTTTTGCCTCTATTGAATGGGTTTGGATCCATGAGCACAATGTAGTTCACAACTTGTGCATGCAGATTGTCCTTCATTCGTGTCTTCAAATTCTCAATATGGAAAGGATATATTGCACGCACCTTGAATGGCCGAAGGCCAGTGCCAGGATCAATAGGAGGTCTGATAACATCATCAATGTGCAAGAAGAAAGTTGTTGTACTTTTGCACGAGCTCTATTTTGAAGTGTATCTGAGGTGCCATCTCTAATGTCAGCTCCTGATACTTGCAGCTCACCATTGGTTGGGATTTCAATGATATCAAATGTCGACACCTCCATCTTGATTATTTCATCAACCTCCACAATTTGATTTGTCAAGTGATGAATAAGATCCTGGACACACAAAACAAAATTGAATCTCTCATAGTATTCAAAAGAAAATTACATAAACATAGAAAAACAAAAATTACTTATGGATAGTAACTAACCTTTCCTTCCTCTTTGATTTGTTTTGATTGTTCCGCTACAGCAGGTGGAGTAATAGCTTTCAAAGAGAACTTCTCCTCCATAACAATACAAACAATAAGTTTCTTATTGTTATCAATCCCAAGCATTTGAACATTTTCCTCATTGGACTCACTTCTTGCGATATCTTTAATCTTTATTATTGGCTTAAAAACTGATCTTCTAGTGGGAAGTGTCTTTGGAAGCAATAAAGTCATCTCATCCATATTAGTGTCAACTTTGATGGTCCATTTTGAATCGATGTTATTGTGTACTTCCGCTATGTCCCATAATTTTTGAATTTGCAACAAACCTTCATCAAAAGGAGTAGGAACATCATAAATCTGTTGAAGCTGTTGCACCTCAAGACTTGGATCCTTGGAACTTTTCTTTGGTTCCTTGGTGCCTTTCTTTTCCACCCTTATCTTTCGAATCCTAGTGGAAGCATCCTCTGATGTGGGCTTTCCAAAGGCACTGATTTCTACAAAAGTTTGTTTGTTCGATATGATACCTACAAAAGACATAAACAATGTCAAAATATTATGATATCATGGAGAGAATATCTCAAGTTGAAAAAAACAAAAACTAATACAACAAGCTTGATGGTTTCTAAAAAGACTTTGA